>NC_139056.1:11751523-12029023 GCF_965140915.1 Aythya marila | reverse complement strand
TGTCCTCCCTTCCCCGCCACGGGCAGGGGAGGCCCAAGGGGGAGGGGTGTTGGGGGGCGGCTGCCTCTTAATTGCTAAAAAACGCACTGCCCCACCACCCGCCTGCCGGGAAACCCGCAGCAGGTTGGGGAAAGGTCCCTGGGAAGTTAATGCCTGGGATTCCAAGTTGGGCCCTGGGAAAAGGCTGCCCACCCCTCGTCCGAGGCACGTCAGGAGGAACCGCAGGGCTTTTCAACAGGGGATTAAGGAAAGTGGTCACTTTTGACTCAGTAGGAAAAATCCCTCCATGACGGTAATGAAAGCCGGGATGATATAAGTATCTTCTGGTTCACAATAGCAATTAATATGGTAATATTCTACTATTAAAGATGCTAACATTAAGATGGAACTCGTACACGGTTAAAACATTTAATAGAGGGGAAAATGCATTCCTCGAGCATCAGGTAACAAAGTCAAACGGAGAAGGGGGGAGTGAAAGTCTCTTGAAATAACAAAGGCCTCTGTATAATTTGGAAAGGCTTTGAACACCGCCTTCCTCCTCAAGGAAAACTCGAAGTGCTCTGAGAAGCGGGCATTAGTGACTGCTGGGGGCAGAGCTCTCCTGGTGGCAGCCAGCACCAAAGGTTTTGGGGTCCCCCGGGTCTGAAAGTGGCCCGCTGCTGGCCCCCACGGAGCTGTGCTGGGACAAAGGGCCCCGAGCATTGCAGAGCCAGGGGCTGGCAGGCGTGTGCAGAGGGCTCTGATCAAACCTCTGCTCCTGGAGAGGCCAAGTTCAGTGGCAAGCCGGGCTTTGTGCATCGAGCTGAGCATCCCCAGAGGATGGAGGAACCGGGACCTCTCTGAGAACCTTTCCAGTACTGCACCACGCTCAGCCTGGTTGTTTTCCCCAAATGTCAGTCCTCTGGGACCTGCCAAGAACACAGCTACTTGCTTGTCCTTGTGTGCCTCAGTCACCCAGAGCAAAGGCCGGAGCGATGTGGTTTCAGGCCGCCAGGCATCCCATTGCCCCGCTTAGCTCTGTCCATGCACCCCCAGTTTGCGATGGATGCCCAGTCCTGTGCAAACACCCCAAAATCATGGCTGTATTGTGGGGCATGGTGGAGCTTCCAGTTTCTGCCGGAGAAGGAAGAAAAGCTAAGAGCTGCTCACCTCTGCCCTGAGAATCCACTTGGCTCTGATAGGATCAATTTGCCCAGCAGAGGATAGATAGCATTACACAGAAATACCCTGTTATCAGAGTTTTTTAAGTATGAAACTACATAGGGGTAAATTAGAAAGTACTTATTTAAAGTACAGCCCATGGTTTTATTATTTTTAAAGCCTTTTTCCTTTTCTTCTCTTTGTTTTCAATTAAAAACAGTCTGGATTTAGCTTTTTGCTTTTCAGTAGAATAAAAGTAATTTGCAAAGATAATAGTATTGTGGGAATGGGGGAACCTTTCAGCTGATCACTAGAAGAAGCAAATATTTACCAGCTGGCTCTGGTGATGAATTGGAGACTGCTGTGGAGAGCATGGTCTTCGTCCTGCCTACAGCTCTGCTGACTTCATCAAATCAGGCCATCTTCATTTTACAGTTATTTTTTTTTCTCTAAAATATAGCATTCCTGGGAAAAAGAAATTGTCTTCTAAAGCTTGTGCTTCTGCAGTTTCTTTAAATAAATTCTGCCTGGATGATCCCAGGGATTCATGGAGGTTCTTCAGCTCAGGTTCCTGGCTCCAGGATTCCCCCTTCCTTGTCTCTTCACACAGAAGTTGCACACACAAAGACATTCCCAGGGTAAATCCTCTGCTAAGTTTGCAGCTGAATAACGTCACACAGAACAGGGAGATGTGAGCTATCTCCCACCTTCTGCTTTTGCCCAAACCGGAGAAGATGGAAAGGAAAATGGGTGCAGAGCAAGTCGATGCGAGGCCAACGCTAGCAAAGTGCTTCTGCCCTGTGCTACCCCACACTGGATGTTACCTCCTTGTAACCATAACACACACCCAAGGGATCAAGTCTGGTTACCAAAAGCTTCATGTTTAACCTCCTGGTTAATTCAACCACACGAGCCAGCAGCAGGCAGGTCTGCAGGGACAGGGCAGAGAGGGCAAGGGCAGGCACAGCAGCCTCTTCAACTGGGGCACACGTGCTGGTAGCTGCCCCTTGACTCCTGTCTTTGTTGCCTTTCCCACTACCTTGTCTCTAAAAAAAATTTCTTGCTATGTGCTCAAAATTGGCTCAGTTGCAAATAATAAAGCGGTGATGACACAGCACAGAGCAGTGGATTTTAATAGAAGAAAACTAATGATTGAGAAAAAATTGGTAACAACAATCACAGCTTAATTCTCTTTCTTCACCGTCTGCCACTGTTTCAATAGTAGTTAAAGCTGAAGACTTCAAGGAAAACAGGGACCCTCCAAACAGCTGCTCAGCATGGTGGGAATGCTGAGGGGTAACCTGCAGCTCTGTCCCCAGCTCTGCTGCTGGGCGTTTATTTGGGGAAAGGGGATGCTGTGCCTCGGGGTCACCTCCCCGCCTGGCCGGCTTCCCCAGCCCATGCACAGACGTCTCCTGGTGGGGTCCCTCTTGCTGTGCGCTGATAAAAAAGTAGGAATAGGGAAAACAGCTATTAAAACTGAGCTGTGGATGACAGTGCCAGAGGAAGACAAAGCCTGAAACTTTAAAGGCAGCATTAAAACAGGGCATGCAGAAAGTGAAGGCAATTAGGCAAAAGAATCATTTGCTGAAGGAGGTCGCCGGGCCGAATTCCTAAAAGGCTTCATGAATCGACTAAAAATACCCTCGGGACAGTTTGAGCAGGGACTTAGTTACTGAAGGGCAATGCCCCAGCTGACCCAGGAGACCCCTTCCGATCCCTCCGTATAAACAATGGTGCCATTAACATCTGCACTAACTACCTGCCCCTGCCCGGCCCGCTCCTGCTCCTCAGCACTGCACCCCAGCATCGCTCCCGACCTCGGCCCATGGGGCTCCCTCCAGGCCATCGGCATTTGCTCTGGTTTCTTAGCCCTAAACCCACCCCTGTAGAAGGGAATTAAGGAAAAACCCTCGTGACAATGGTAGGAACAGCGAGAGGCCAAAAAGATCAGCGGAAAAGCCTGGCAGAAACCCTGCAGAGCTGGAAAGAACAGCAAGGGGAAGGCTGAGGGAGAATGCTGGTGAGCAGGGGGACCCACATGGAGACCTTGATGGTCTGGTAATGCCAAAGGAGCACCCATGGGGCACGAGGCAACATGGGACAGCCTGAGGGATTTGTAGGAACGTGTCACAATCATAGAAGCAAAGCTGGTTATATCAGAGGGGACCAAAAAACCCCAAAGTTTGGGTACTGCACCAGCAAATGTGGCAGGACCGTGGGACTCACCGCGATGCTCTGGGTGACCTTTGCCACTGGGATGTGCCACCCCGCTGGGACTTGTTGGTGGGCAGACCTCACATGGTCTGGGAACCACGTAGGGGGCTTATACCCACCATGACAGGGGCATTCATTTTGTTGTTAATAATTTCTCTTTCCCTTAATGTTACCCTCATGACTAGACCCAAATGAGGCAGCCACCCCCTGGTGTCACTTCTCTCCTCGGTGTCACCCCTGGGTGCTGTCCTGCTCCTGGGAGCATCCCTGAATCTCATGCTGGTGTGCAGCTCTGAGCTAACATGAAGGCAAAACTTTAGCCCTAAGTCTCTACTATGTAATTCAGGTTCTGAGGATAAAAATGAACACAAGGTTAGATAAAAACATTCACTATCAAAACTTAATTATGCACCCACAGGCTGGGGCTCATTATTCATCCTCCAACCTGGAAACAAATTAGCCTAATGAAGCCATGAGTTAAAATGGAGAAAAGATGTAAAGGCTGGAGAATGTTTGTATCTGTGTCAAAACCTGCAGTGAGCTCTGGGTGCTGTATTTGTCCCCAGAATTGGGTGTTTCTGTGCACGGTGGCATGTCCTGGCCCTGAGTTTTGTTAAGAGCAGTGGGCTGCTGCTGGTACTTGGGCATCTGAAGTTGACTGATCTGGGTGAGATGTGGGTCTCTGTGAAGCCACGAGGGCTCATCAGGAGCTAGAGGTGGTCCCAGACTATGGATCTGAAGAAAATCAACCACCAGCATCACCTGCCACAGCACTGACCAAACCTCAGGGACAAATCCAGCTCCGGCACAAGCCAAGCTGAGCCCTGTGGGCAGCTTGGCCCCAATTTGCTTCAGAAAATGTGGAGCCAAATCCCGTGTGCTGGGAGGAAAAGCAGCCAGTAAGTGTGGTGGGACGGCAGCTCTCCATGGGCTGATTGTGCCGGTGTTTAAGAAGCTGAAGAATATAATTAAACTGCCCGGGAATGTATAATCACAGCAAGGAAGGCCTTTTGTCCTGTTCCTTCCCTGCAGAATTTGGGGAGAAATGAAATTACATCATAGGGAAGGGACTTGATCGGCATTTAATTAGCAGTGTGGTGAGACTGACGAACCCCTCGCTGTATCGCTACGCAGAGCCTGTGCTGTGAGAAGGGTCAAGATGCTCCCTGCCCTGATGCTGTGGTCTGCTCGCTCTGGCCATCTACAAAAGCCACCTACAGACCATAACCCCCAGCAGAAGCGGGAGCAGCCTGGGTTTAGGGACAGCTAGGGGCTTACAGACAGCACCCAGGGGTGTGCTCATGGTGCTCATCCCAGCACTGAGCGCTGCAGCAGGACACGAAAGGTCCAAGTGACCTGGTAAGGGCTGTGCTAGTGCGAGGAAACGAGTCCCTCCCGGCCCCCAGCTGAGTCATTCCCGCCGCTTTATTCTCTTGTTCCCATCTTAATGTGCTTAACTATAAATGACCCCTTTATGTTTTATATCTCCATTTCATTTATTTCCTCCGTCTTCCCAGGAAGCAGTAAAACAGGAAAGGTAAGAGGCAGAGCTCTTATTGTAAAGTGAGTACTGGCACAGAGCAATTCTGGGGACTTGGTGGCTCGCCTTGGCCATTTGTGTTTTCACAAGGAGGTTTTTGAGCTTCTCCTCCCGGATGAGAGCCCTGACCCTGCTCCCAGGTGCCCAGAAGAAACCTGCTGGGACCGTGAGGACAGAGGTGAGATGGGTCCAGCCAAGCCCAGGAGGACCTGGCATCCCTTTCATGAGCTTTGTACCATTTCCAGCCTCTCTGGGTGTTTTGTTCCACGCTGTCCCGTGGCTCATTGCAAGGATGGTGGAACAGGGGTGAAAACCTGGCTGAGCAGAGCCCCCCCCAGACACCCTCCTCCATTGTGCTCTTTGTCTCTCATAGGCAGAGGATGCTCAGCCACCCTGGGCAGCAGGACAGCAGCTCGCTGTTTATTAGTATAATTTTTAAAGGTGCCTCATTGTATTTATTTGCTGTGTGGTTAAACATTTATTATTTATATTTAATTTTCCCGGACTCGGAGGGGCATCACCAGTGGCTGAGTGTCTGCAGATTCAGTGCAGCTCCTTCGCACGCTTATTTATGTAACCTTGGCCTCCCCCGAGGGGCTCCCGTTTCACTATGTGCCACCGGCCTCTTAATTGGCCTCACAGATCACGCCTTCTCCTTCAGCTCACCCGGGTCCCCACGACTCGTAATTTCTGGGATATTAAATGTGGCTGAAACAAAAGAGTTCAATGAATTAAACCAGGAAGTTTCCTCTCCCTCCTAAACCTTCACTTTCAATGCTCCCTCCTGGGCGGCAGCAAGACCCAGCTCATGGACTGGAGGTTTCCCCCAGGGCCAGGCTGTGTCCTGGGCAGGAGCTGGACAAGCCTTTTCCAAGCTGTGTCCACTACAGGGGACTATGAGAAGGGCAGGATGCTCTCCTTGGGACCCTTGGCCCAGCTGGTCCAGCCCCCTTGGGTGGTGGGATGGGGAGAGCCGTCCTGCTGCTGAGGAGCCACCTCTCCTCTGTCTTTTCAAGGGCTGTAGCTCTGGGCCAAGGAAAGGGAGTTCCACAAATCAGTGAAAAAGCAAAGAGGCCTGGAAAACTCAACCAAACAAGTCTTTCACGGGGGAAACTCAATCTCTAGGCTAGAGGAGTCAATAACCCTAGTACATTTTTACCCAGTTGCTAGCCCCTTGGGTTTAAAAAGAAACTTTACTCCCACGAGTAGAGATAGTTCACAATTAATGGTTTTGTAACTTCTCCTTAAATATATCACAAGCTACAAACCGGGGATACAGTTTGGGAGTAAACATTGTCATGCCGGAGCTGTCACCTGTGAGTAATCACAGACCTAATTGAAGCTGGCCAGCGTATTAAATAAACATTCAGCGTAAACGAGGGAGAAAAGAAATATCCTGTAGTTTGGTAATGGCTGAAATGATGGAAACCAGCACCTAAGCTGGGGATGAGGCTGGAGCAGCAGCAGAGCTGGGTTTCCCTGGAGCAGCTGGCAGCAGCGTGCTGCAGAGCAGCAAACATCGTGAGCCAGAGGGCATCGGCCACCGGCCTTTTTGGGGACAGTGAGGAGAGAGCCTCCCTGGGGAGGAGTGCTGGCCACGGAGGGGCTGGATTTGGGGGTAAGGAGGTTGCAGGCTCAAGGAGCCTGCCCTTGGTTCATCCAGGGAAACTGGCTTCCCACGGCTAATAGCCGGGCTAACATTTGCAAAATGTCCTGCTAGCAGAAATCGTTCTCCCAGCATCAACTACTGCCTAATCGCCCCACCAAAACGGGCAGCGATACAATCTCCTGCAGTGTTTCTTGTGTTCCTTGGGGAACCACCTAATCCTCCATGTTGTCTGCCAGCTTCTACTTGTCCTTGGGAATTTCACGTGCAGAAAAGGCTGCAGCTTTCCAGAGGCAGCTCTGAGAGCAAGGCTGCTGGTGGCTCCCGCAGCTCACTGCAGTGCCACGGCCAGCACCAAGCCTCGTGGACATCCGAGGCTGTGCTCCAGGGTGTAGAAGGCAGAATAAACATCTTTTTTTTTGCCTCAGAAAATCTCCAGGCTGGATCACAGCACCCCACCCCTCCTCATCCTCTCACCAGATGTTGCACGGACGTGTGCGAGCGGTGCTGCCTCGCTGGGAGGTGCTGAGAAGAGGGTGATGCGCCAGGGTGACATGCTCAATTTCCCTCCAAGATGGTGCAGCCACAAGAACATTTCTCCTGCTGATGGCGTCCATGTGTCTCTCCTTTCTCACTGGAGCTCTGTTACACGCCAGGACGTGGTGTGAGCGTGTGTGCACCTTCTGTTCCCTGAGCCGTCCCTGCCTTTCTGGGGAGGACGAGGTGCCTGCCCTGCCGTGGTTAGTTTAAGAAAAACACTCTGCCAGTGATCAGCGCCTGTATGAAGTAGATGTATGGTTTCAATTCTGTCCTTGAGCCATGGATCATTTAATGTTGTCAACACATATACATCCTTCTCAAACATCCCACTGAGAATTTCTAGGGACTGTAGACAGCTTAAAGCTAGCGTTACAGCAGCAGCTTCATATTTGCTTTCATATCTACGTGCATTTTTTAATACTAAAGCTTGCATAATTGCTGCTGAATTTCTAAGCAACTTCTTCAAAGGGACGGAGGCACGGCAGCGGCAGGAGCACTGGCAGAGCAGGGACAGGGCTGGGGCCTGTTGGTGGCTCGTGGCTGGCAGCAGGAGGAGCTGAGCATGTTGGAGGAGCCCCAAAGAAAGGCCAGGTCAAGACCCCCCACCTCGATTGAGCATGTTATCTTCCTGACCACGGGTGGCTGGGATTTAGTGCTGCCTACCTGCATTAACAGCATTTTAGCTGTGCATGTATCTCACCAGGGAAGTTTGCACAGTGGGAATAGGGCACTACTGGGCACCAGGGTCTGGATGTGCCCAGCAGCACAGCGAGATGCCACATGCAGCAGAGGTGACCTGGCGGGTGAAGGGTTACTGGCTGCTGCCTACTGTAGGGCTGATGGGGCAGGGTTATAAAAAGGGAGATGAAGTGGTTCCTCAGAGGGGTCTCTGATCTTTCCCTGATGGTTGGGACAGAGTTACAGCTGGATGAGGGGTTACTGGCTTCTGCTTTTGGGTTCTGTGGGGGAACAAACCCAGCAGGACAGGACAGAGCAGGGGTATTTCACCAGGGAAGGCTGCAGGCTTTCCCTGGTCTCTGCTGATGGAGCTGTGGGAGGTGTGCTGCTGCTCCACAGTCATGCCCCAAGCTCTGGTTGTGATGCCCATCCCCACAGTGGTCAGTGTGCCCTGGGTAAGGAGCAGGGACCCCCCTGGGGAGCAAGTCACCCTCCTCTTCATCAGCTCCCAGCTGATCGTGGGTGTTGGGCAGAGAGGTGGACAGGAGGTGGTGATGGTGGTGATGTCTGCCGCTGGGCTGTGAGACCAGCAGGCTGAGGGTTTGCTGGAGAATCTGCAGCAGATGCTGGCTCCCTAGAGGTGCTGGTGAAGCCAGGTACCCAAAGCCTTCTTGTGCCTTTGGGAACATGGAGGAGCTGAGGGTGATGATTGCTCCTGGGGGCTTTGCTGCAGGCGGGTGGGGGCAGCTCCACCTCTCCCCTAAGAAAGGGCAATTCTGGGGCTGACACCAACCCCAGGTGTCCCCCTGTACCGAGGGAGATGTCCCCTCTCCATCCTCTGGCTGTCGCAGCAGCATCACTTCTAGGGCACCTGGTCAGCCAAACTCCATTTGCTGTGTCTATGTATTTATTATGTTGGAGCCCAGCGTAATTACTTTACAGCTCTGAACATTAAATATCATTTGTCTTATTCCAGCAGGTCCAAATCTTTATGAATTGTATCTGACGCTTGCTCCCTTCAATTATCTGCCATCAGAAAAAGTTTACTGTTGTTGCAAAAATACCAATTTGCCAGAGGTTGCAATGCATTTACTCTCCACCTCTGTAATTTACAAACTTACATTTTATGATTAGAAAGAAAAATGGCTAATAGAAGAAATAGTCATGCAAAATCAATACTGAATAAGATGCTGCCACCTTTTGGCTTAACCTAATTCTACATCTGGGGCCAAATTCATCCCTGGTGTTGCTGAGTGAGGAGCTACCGCTGGTACTGAGGGATGGGGTGGGATGGGGAGATGCAGAAGGATCGAGGGCTCCCTCTGACCATGGATGGGGCAGGTGGAGCTGGTGCTGGGGGATTTGCAGGCTCTAGAGCAAGGAAATTTCCCATGGCTGTGCTTCTGCAAGTGAAGTTCCCTTCTTGCATGTGCAGAGCCAGAGTAGAGGTTCCTAGGAGGATTTGCTCTCCTTTTGACCTCCTGGGAGGCTGCTCCTGGAGCTGGATCCTGGGTACAGGGACAGGCACTGGGGCTGGTGAGACTCAGCATGTGGCTGAGGGTGTCAAACCCAGCTTTGAACCTGGTAGATGCTTCATCTGAGCTTGTAGGCAGCCTGCACACCACCGGTCTCCAGTACACGTACACAGCAGGCAACGCAGTGGGACTCAAACACTGTCAGTCTTGGTAGCTATTGGATGTGCTTCTTCTTCAGTTCCAGCTCACTGCAATGGGCTGCGGAGCCCAAATACCAGTGTGCTTATAAATAAATAAATAAATAAAACTAAAATCCTACCCCCCAAAATATTTTTATTTCTGTGGTTCTGTAGTAAGGACACTCCGAAGCGCTGAGTCTCCTGGCAGAGTGATTGCAGCACTGCTCTGTCTCCTTGCCCAATGACACAGGGCTTTTCAGCTGAATACCAGTAAGCATGTGATCAAAAGCCCTCAGGATTTTGTGGCTGTGGGATTTCTAGCCAAACTCGCTATTTTTCTCATATCTTGCCCCTTTGTTTCCCAAGTCCGGGGCAGAGTCTGAGTTCTGTAATTGCCACCTGGATTTGCTTTGCTGTCTTCCCTAGGAACTTGTTTGAATAAATTGAATTGGCAAATGTATTGTTCAGCTGCAAAGCGTTGTGTGGGGAATAATGTCAGTATTACCAGTCCATTACGGCGCTAGGTGCACTGTCAGGGACAGCAGACCCATCCAGCGGAGCTCACTTCAAGCAGCTCCCTCCATTTCCTTTCCAGCCACAAGTGCACGGTTTTTGGTCTGTTGCTCAATGCTCTACAGCAAGAGCAGAAGGAATCTGCAGCTTCCTAGGCATGTGCAGAAACTTTCCTCCGTTGGGGAATTTTCTGCTAATAGGTTTCTATTGCTTGTTTTCTATTTTCTTTGCCAGGCAGGGCTGGGGTGCAGCAATCACCTTGTTTTCCATGGAGCACCCAAGCAGTCAGTGCCCATGACCACAGTGTGAGCCCACTGAAGCCAACAGGACATCTGTGTCAGTAGAGCTCAGGGCAGTGTGGGCAAGTGTGGACCTTGTTCAGGTCCTGGGGCTCTGCTCCCTGAGTAGAATTGGGCATTCAGGGCTTTGCTGATGGACCCCAAGGACTGGGTCAGGCTGTGGAAACTTGGCAATCAGGATCCTAATCAAGGTGTTAATTGGGTGCTGGGCAAGGGCTTTGGGTTGGGGATGTCACCTGCTGCATCTTGTGCCTGCACTGTGGGGTTCAGGCATGGTTCTCCTTGAGGTCCCTTCTGCTATTACAGTCTGGATTTGTTTTAGTGCTGCTGTTGAAGGGTCCAAACTCCAAATGACAGACTGTAGAACAAGCACTTTACTAAGAAGCTTTTTGGCAAAATTCTTTGCTCTGTTCCAGTGTGTGTCTGAGGGGCCAGCCCTGGCTGAGGGAGAGGTGAGAGCCTGAAACCAGGACTGCCAGGGTGCACCCCAAAACAGATCAGAGACTTACAGTGGGAACCTTGCTCAGAAAAAACTACTCAGTTATTCCTTCCTCTAGGATGCACATAAGCTCACAAAATGGAGAGCTCAATGTGCCAAGTCAAGAAATGTTAATTTCCCCAGAGGTCTGGGTGCATGCTTTGTGTGGTCAGACTCTCCCTACCCTGAAACAACTGAGATCCACAGGAGAAATGAGCTCCCCTGCGAGGGGAGTCCCTGGAGGGCTGGTGCAGAGCCAGCACAGGCACAGCCACCACCGTGACACCGCTGTCCCTCCCAGTGCCAACAGCCAACTGTGATGGCAGGGACTGGAGCCCAGGAGAGCTGTAACCAGCAGGAGATGGCACCGTAGCCCTGCAGACGTTGTCCCCTTGGCTGCAGGGTGGCCAAGCTCCTGTGGGAGATGCTGAGGCTCTCACAGATGAGTGCTGCTGCAGGGAGGATGCTCCATGGGGCAGGGTGGTGGCACTACCGCCTCCATCAGCTGCATCTTATGGGACTGTCCGGTTATTTGGGGAAAAAAATGAAAAGGAAAAAAGCTCAGTGGGGGGATTTCAACCTGACAAAGCCCAACCACGTTAGTGAGGTCTTGAAGAAGCCTCTTGGCTGCAGGAGTGACCCTACCACGCAGGTTAGCAGTGACATGGTGCCACCTCGTGGCACGCGGCTCCCAGTGTCACACAGCCGTGTCCCTGCCGTGGGGGGACACCTTTCCGAGGGGAGCATCACCCTGTGGGTGCTGCACCTCCTGCTCTGTGCTGCTGGGACCTGGCCACACCGTGGGGACAGCCACCATAGGATGGTGGTGGGGACTGATGGGCGAGGGAGCACGATGGAAAACGAGGGAAATAGCTAAAACCTGTCCTAACCCCTAATCTGGGTATTGGATGCAAGGAAAAGTATGACCCAAAGTGTGTCAGTTTTCAGTGAAATGCTAATCAAAACCAGCAGGGCTTTGACTAGGCAGGATTTGACTAGGCGTGTCAGAACCCAGGGTCACTGAGACCGCTGGCTGGCTTTCTGCTAGGTCTCTGCAGCTGATTTCATATGGTATGTTTAATCTGTGACCAGAAATCACCCGAAAGTGGACTATTTTTCCATTGCTGTTAGAAAGTTGCTTTATTCTGCTGTTTTTTTTTGGTCCTCCTATATTGTACACAGCGATGCTAAAGAAGGAGAAAATCTTCTTTCCTCTCTGCCTGCATGCTCCAAAAGGTTGGATATGTAACAGGTGTCAGGGAGGTGGTGGGAGGTAGGGTATGGTGGGTTTTACCTCTAAAACATCAAATCTGCTCCGCCTGGCAGGCCTGAGGTTTCCCCTGGAGGGCTGAGAGCACGGGATTAGGAGCGCTTGTTCTCTTTAATTGAAGAAGTTCAGCCTACAAAGCAAAGCTTACTTTCAGTATAACCCAAGGAGAGAATTTAACATTCCCCTACAGGTACATACTGCTGAAAATTACCCAGCAGACAAGGCCCTTTCCAGTTTGCTTTGTCATTTAGGAAAGGAGTTTAAACAAGAGACTCTTCTACGGAAGAAACGAGCTCATGCTGATACAACGATATCTGTGTAAATCTGGTGCTTTTCTGTGGAGATGAGCCTTTAGGCACTTAGCAGTGATTTGCCAAGGAGCCTAAGGCCTGATACATACCCAAAACACAATGAGATTTAGGTGCCTAAATGTGTTACACTGCTAGGAAAATCCCAGTCTTTGAAGTTTGAGGAGGCACTAACAAAAACGGGCTAAAAAGTAAAATAAATCTGGCTAATACTACCCTGAAAGCTATGGATGCTCTGAGTTTTACACCTAAAAGACAGCAGCAGGAGGTGGCCACCACTGGCAATTAGGAGGTTCCACCAGCATGAGGGTTCAGATCTCCATCCTGACCTCTTCTGCCCCTCCAGAAACTGCAGCCTGGCCCATCTGAACCATTTCTGGCCCCTCTTCTGCTTGCTCATGCCAGCGGGTGTTTGCTTTCACGGGAATTGTCCAGGCCACTTGTCTGAAGACATCTTATGAAGTGAGACCGTATGAAGGAAACAGTTAAATGACTGTTGTTGTTGCTGAGAAGGATCTTAGGACATTAAAAGTTGGAGAAGTCATCTTCATTATTTCTCTTTAAAGTTACTTATGAATTGAGAACAGCTCTGCTCATATTTCTCTTTTATTTGCTGTCTCCCCAGGCTAAAGTGTTGTCTATTTATCTTACAGATTAGGTTACTTTTTATGGGGTTCCTGCTATTATATTTCACCTCTAACTTTGTTAGTTTGTGTTTGATATTAAATTATGTTGAATAAAATGTGCAGCTCAAGGACATTTTTCAGCTTCATCCTGAAATGAGGTTCTTAATCCTGCTTCTGGGTCTGCCCCTGTAGCCCAGCCTATGGGGACAGTTTGGGGTCTGTAGGACGGGCAGCAGAGAAGTGTTTGTATAAGTGATGGCCTTTGAAGGTGGAGCTGCAGGAGACGTGCCTGTGAAAGCAGTTGGTTCATATACGGTGATTTTGGAGACAACTCTTTAGAAATGGGTTCTAATAATATTGGCATCATCACAAGATAAGATCCAGGACTAGTTAAATCACAGCCTCGCAACTCAGTGCTCCTTTGGGGATTAGAAGAAGTCGCTGAGCTGTCACTCCAAAGCTGATCATGGGCTCGTTTAACTATGTCATCCCATAAGACAGCCCTTTCAATTATGTCAACCTGTCTGCTCTCCCTAGACTCTAATTTTAGAGCAGCAGTAGCTAATATTCTTGGAAAACTGATCCGCCTCCACAGATCTCTCCTCTCTGTCTGCTGCTGTTAACGGAGTATCCTGTGGGGAGATGGGCCTGCTTTACTTCCCCTTCTGTAATAAACCTAATAAAAATAGGTACCATTAGGTTCCTTTGTGTGTGGTCTCTTTAAGACACTTATCTGAGCTATGTAATGGAGATGTCACGTCTCCTCCACAGAGGGATCTGGCAGCACCGCGGGGTCACTGCAATAAAAATAAAATTCAGTTTTAAAAGCCTGGTATGAAATTATGAGCCAAAAACCAGGATGATGGGATGGGAGTTCAGAGACCTGGAAGAGGGAAATGTGAGCTGGAGCCACCTGGATGTTAATGGAGTCACCAGGCTGCTCCCGGCTTGCTCGGGAGGACTGTGGGTGACAAGGTGGCCCTGGGGACACCAGGGACAGGGGACTTGTGTGTGTGTGCTGGATGGTGTTGGGAGGAATTTGAGCACACAACGGAGAAAGGAGGTGGGTGGGCTCAGGATGTTTTAGCCCTGGGCATCTCAGGCTCATCTTAATGCAGCTTGGTGGGAAGGGGATGTACATTGCCCCAGAGATATGATGGAACCCACCAGGACTCCAGCTCTCCCTCCATGCTGAAGATTATACTATATATATGTAATTACTGTTAGGCACATTACACATTACATACATTACATTACACACATTGCATTAGCCACATTATAGGGACTGCCACAACAGGGGTGACAGGGAAGGTTTTTGAAGACCTCCTCTCTCTCCTCTGGGCACTGTGGTGCTCCTTCAGCCGGGTTAAACCTCCCTTGGCTGTTGTTCCTCCACACTTGGCCTCCAGTAGGCCTGTAGGACAGTGCTGGGCAGGTCTGAGGCTGCCAGAGGGTTTTCCTTCTTCTGCAGAGCATTCCTGGCCTTCTCTGAAATGGAGCCTTGGGGGCCCTGTTTGAAGGAGCTGACATGCAGAAAGCTGAAGAGCGCGAGCCTCTTCCAAGGTGTTTTATTCCCCCTTTAGGCTGCAGTGTGTGTCTGAAGGCAAACCACACACTGAAAAGGAGTAGAAGGGATGGAGGGAAAAAGAGGGAGAGTGTGCAGAGCCAAGGTGACCCCATCCACCCCACCAAGTGTCATCGCAGCAGCAGTGAAGGCCAGGCCTTCCCTTTGGGGATCAGGCTGTATAAAATCCACACGCCGTGCAACAACACCTCCTCCCCAATGACCAGCAAGTTAGTTACACGTAGTGCTCCTTTCACAAATCCACGTTGGCTGCCCATAATCAAATTCTGCTTCTCAAGCAATTTCCCTCGTTAATTCTCCCCGAAGCACTTACAACCAAGCTATCGCCGTGTCGCTGAGCCGGCCAGCCTCTACCCACACGCTGCTCTGTGTGATCCCTTCCTGAGTAGTGCGGCCTTGGGCACGTTCCTCCTGTTCTCAGCAGCCTAACCTTCACGAGCAAACTTCTAAAAATATCACTAAAAACCTCAGCTAATTTTTAATCCTCGTTTCCATTAAGATGGCTGCCTGTGCTGTATGGGTTTCTGGACTTGGGATTTGCAGTCTTCCTTAGGAGTAACTAATCTGTGCAGAGCTGTTTCTGTTGTTATCCGTACGGACTCCTCCTTCCCCACCACAAAATGTGATCCCTTCAGCAGCGGTTCCCCCAGCTGCAGAGCACCGTGAGCCCACCAGCAGCACAGACACCTTCCTCTTCCTCCTGCCTAGCTCACCCCGCTGCTTTAGGAGATTACTGGGGTCACAGTCCTCTTAGGAACTGGACAGGTGCTTTGTATGGGAAAAAACAGACTGACCTCAGTAGGGCATGTGATTTTCTTTGTGCTTCCCAAGTTCTGGAATATTCTATAACAGTGTAACGGTGCTGATGTATAAAAGTTTAGTGGAGCAAAGGGCTTGAAGTTCCTTGCATGGCTGGACTTCCCGTTGTTGTTTGTATTTGGATATTTTTTCAAGTGCTGTTTACCTAGATGGGGTGTGGAGAGAAGAAACTACATAAAGTCAAGGACAGCACTGCCGATGGCCAGGGAAACTTTTAAAATGGAAAGTTGGAAGATGTGTTTTTGTCATGAGATCAGTGAGGTAGGACAGCCTTCTGACGGGAATAACGAGCTAACACTAGGTTTGGTTTGTTCCTGAAGGGAATTACATGAAGTAGTCAAGTGTTCAAGGGATGCTTGAGTTTAATGACTTGAGGTCTCCTCCTGTCAGGCTCCCACATCTGTGCTCCTGTAGCCATGCCAGGCACAGGGACAGGACTCAGCCCCTTGCTCCAGCACTGCCACCTGAGCCACAACCTCTCCACAAACCCCACATGTCATGGCAATGTGGAGGACGGATGAGTGGCACACCCTGTTCCTGGGCTCTGACAGCACATTTTGGCTGTTTCAATCCATCACCACACACCTTCCTAGAGCCCCTCATCCATCTCCCAGCTCCACTCCACATCTGAGCCGTGTATACGCGACAGCCACGTGTTCTCTGGGGAGAGCAGAGACGGGACAACATGCCGTCATTTCTCAACCTGGTCACGAGTGTCATTAAGTCAATAGTCCCTCCTCCGCTGATGAGGTAAACATTATTACACACAGCCAATGGGTAGGGGAAAGGTCAGCATTTCTAAACCACACCTCGGTCTCCCACTGCCTGCCAGATCAGCTTTCCTTGAAGTGAGGTGACCGTTTTGGAGCAGAGACCAGCTGAGGCACTTGTTATCAGCTGACTCATGCAAACCCCTGCTGCAGCCAATGCTCGTCCACCCAAACCAGTTGGTGTGTGCTGAAATCCTACAGCAGGGTCCTGAGCATCAGCCTGCTGGGACAAAATCACCCCTTCCCCTTGCCAGCACTGAACCCAACCCCAACCCCAGCCCCAACCCCAGCCCCAGC
The DNA here is from genome assembly GCF_965140915.1 of Aythya marila. Lineage (NCBI taxonomy): Eukaryota > Metazoa > Chordata > Aves > Anseriformes > Anatidae > Aythya > Aythya marila. The sequence goes on along the minus strand of NC_139056.1, from coordinate 12,012,683 downwards.
CCCAATCTCAATCTCAATCCCAAACCCAACCCTCACCCCTATCCCCATCCCCAATGCCCATCCCTATCCCCTGTCCCAATCACAACCCTCATCCCCATCCCTATCCCCAATCTCCATCCCTAATCCCTGTCCCTATCCCAAATCCCCATCCCCAATCTCTATTGCCAATGCCCATCCCTAATCCCCATCCCAACTCTCATCCCTCTCCCCAATCCTAATCTCTAATCCCCTTCCCTATCCCTAATCCCTATCTCAATCCCAACTCTTATCCCTATCCCTATCCCTATCCCCAATCTCAATCTCAATCTCAATCCCTATCCCTATCCCCAATCCCCAATCTCAATCTCAATCCCCAATCCCAGCCCCGCCCCATCACACCTCCCCATGGCTCAGCACAACCCCACCCCCGCCCTCCGATTGGCCGCCCGCCTAGCGCGCGCAGCAGCCGGCGCCGGCGGCCCGGGGATCCCATTGGCTCTCCCCTCCGTGACGTCATCGTCGGGGGCCGGGGCGGGCGGGAGCGTGACTCAGCAGCGGGCGGGGGCTGAGTCAGCAGGAGGGGATAAAGGCGGCGGGGCCGGCAGCGGGTGGGCGGCCATGGAGCTGCCGGGACTGGGGCGGCACTGCGCCGAGAGAGCCTGCAGGAGGCTGGGTGAGACACGGGGGGTTGGTCCGTATTGGGGTACGCTGGTTAGTGCCAGATATTAGGGCTTTAACACCTCCTAAATCCATCCCGTGGAAGAGTGATAGCTAAGGCTGTAGCATTTCGTGCTGGGGTGTTGTTGATAAGCCTAAGGAGCTTTTGTGTTTGAAGGGAAAAGTCTTTTGAGACAGGATTTTGGTTTTGTTCTTCAACCCCAAGCTTCTGGCTAATGCCTTTTGAAAAGTTTGTGTTTTAGGAGCTCCTGGGGTACTGATGGTTTGTGTTAGCCTAGCATGGGGGGGGAAAGTTTTCAATCTTAACTTTTGTCTTTGTGCTTATGAAAAATAGCATGCTCTTCCTAGAGTTACCTGGGTTGTGACTATACCAAAATGATGATTTGCTTTAGGATTTATTTGTCTTCAGTAAGCGTGCTGTAAAGCTGTTAGCTCTGCTGTATACAAATCTGTTTTCTCTTTTCATTCCTTACCCAGACTTCCTTCCTCTGAAATGTGATGCGTGTGGGGAAGTCTTCTGCAAAGACCATATCCGTTACGATGACCACAAGTGTGGCTCTGCCTACAAAAAAGTAAGTTCCTGTACATGAGTCAGTAATTGACACTGCAGAATTGCTAAGTCATGCAGCAAGGCTGCTCTGAAACTTGACCTGTGGTTTCAATAAAAACAGGTGGGAGAACCACAAGATAAGCTACTGATAGAGCTGAACTTCAGCTGCAATGGGACAACACTTCTGAGTTTACTACTGCTGGATTCTAGTCTCTTTCACTTATTCTGCCCCTTTCTAAAGAGAGGTGCCTTATGCTTTAGCGTAGTGGGGCCCAGAACTTTCTACAGCCCATATTCTTTTGAGCTGCAAGGCAGGATAACTGCAGGATAAATAGGAAAAGTGGGGCTGAATGTTAATCTCTAGCTCATACTTGGGCTGTGTAGTGTTCATGACTACACTTTCAGGAAGCCTAGAATCGCATCTAAAGTGAATTTATTGTATATGTTGGTACACACTTACTTGGCATAGCACTTCTGGCTTTTTGGTTACAAATCTGCAGTTACCTTCTGGAAGGACATCTTTAAGAGCATTAGTAAATGAGTGGAACATAAAGCACTTATAAATATACCACCATTAGGCATGGTTAAGAAAAGGAGAAGGACAGAACAATAATCGGGTCAGACTTCTAATCTGTGTGGTGCGTTCTTAGAATGTGCAGGTTCCGGTGTGTCCACTCTGTAACGCACCCATTCCAGTACAGAAGGGGGAAATACCAGATGTTGTGGTTGGAGCCCACATGGATAAGGACTGCAAATACAATCCGGCACAGCAAAAGGAGAAGGTGAGAAAACTTGTTGAAATCTAAGCTACTTGCCTAATTCTTGTGAAGCTTGGTTTTCTGACAGCACAATGTGTAGAAGCTTATTCTGTTTCTTTTTTTGTTCTAAGAGCACTTGAGCATTCATGCTTCAGCCTGGTTGCTACTTGGAAGCTGATCTCAGAAAGCAACCAACTATTGCTAATGTAGTTTTCTCTGTTATCTAGATCTTCACAAACAAATGCTTAAAGCCAGGATGCAAAAGAAAAGAGATGATGAAGGTAGTTTGTGAACAGTGCAATGGGAACTTCTGCATAAAGCATCGGCATCCTCTGGACCATGACTGTAAAGGGAGCAGCCACCCCATCTCCAAGGCTGGGTAAGCTGTAGCTGTGGTACTTTGAGATTAAGCTGAAGCTTCAGGGCTTGGTGGGAAGCTCAGACAAATAAGAAATTCTGTAGACTACTGGTCACTTCAATAAAAAAGTTCCTGAACCTTGTACCTAACTTCTGAAAGCCTGAGCCAAGGGGGGGAAAAAAGCTTCTTGTCAAATGCTTTCCTAAAATTCTTCCCACCTTACCTAACTTGATAGTATGCTCTTTGAAAATAATAATAAAAAAAAAAGCCCCGAGAACAGGTGCTTGCCAACCCAAGTACCTTCTAATGTCTTGATCTAAATACTAGAACCCTACTTAGAGCCTTGAATTAACCAAGAATAAACTGCGGCAAGGTATTGATTTTAAGCTTAACTTTAATAAAACATCTCTTGCAGGCAGACATACCTTCCTTGCTCTGTGCAGTAGGAATGTAAGACTTGTGCCAGATGTGGATAATTAAACTGGATGGAAGAGTGAGACTACTGGAAGCATGCTTAAGTGGTGCTTAGCCTGGTTATATTTCTTTGTAGGTATGCAGCTCTGATGAGAGCATCTCAAACTGCCTTCAAGTCAACAGAAGCAATTGCAGTGCCATCTAATGGGAACCGTCAGCACAACAGGTATAAGCTGTGGAACAAGATGAGATGGTTTAAAATAGTCTTATGTCAACACAGCATGGTAGTGCTGCTGTCATACATCTAACTGCTCTAGGCTTTGTAGTTGACCTTTGATCAGTGTTGGGAATATAGCAGAGAGCTTTCTGACAGCACAAGCGAATCTTTATTTCTCCGCACTGTGAGGATTAAAATGGCTATGTAGACACAAGCATTAGGGCATTAAGTTGTTTATTGTACCAGCAGGTTGGTCTCCCACCTGCCCAGAACGAGGCCTTTGGTCAAGTTTTGGAAGACTGGTGCTTCAGTGTAATGCTGAGAAAGCACAGCAAATCTGAATGACCCAAGTCCTTCCCAGCCATGGTTTATCTCCCTTTGACTGCAAGTTGTAATTGAATGACTCTTACAGTTTACTCTTCTGTCTTTCAGATGCAGATGATAGAAGCTCTTCACACTGGATCAAGCATCTGCCTACTTCAGTTGATCTTGTCTGAAGCTCTTTAAACTTTTTCTATGCAAGTAACTTATTTTTGTGTATAATCTCTTATGGATTTAATAAACTGTTACCCTTTCTAAGCCAACTTTTTGTTTCTATATTTAGAATAAGAGCTGTAATACAACCATAGAATTACTAAGATTGGAAAAGACCTTCAAGATTATCTGGTCCAACCATCACCCTACTATGAAAAATGCTTGGAGGAAACTGGGGGGTGGTTTTAGAAAACTAAAATTAGGGTGAAACAGTGCTTGTTTTACTTAGGTCGTGCAAGGCTAAACTGAGTCTCATAAGGTGAAAGACTGAAATACATGTTAATGTCATAGCTCTCAATTCTTTTGGAAATGATCTGGCACAATGCAGCATTGTGCTTGACGACAACATACCAATGTGAAGTCAGTTTTCTATGGTGTCTCTTGGTTTCTGAATGTTGTTGGAAGTACTGATTTATAAAGCCATACCCTGTCCTTCTAGGCCCTCCCTAAGCAATTCACTGTAGGGATAGTGCTCACAGAGGCATGCACAGCGTAATTCTTCATAATTTATTGCCCCCAAGGTAGAAATCTAGACTTGTATTGGTATTTTTCTCGCAGTTGGGGCAAAAAGGAAAACAAGCTATTAACTGTTCCTTGTCCCACATAATAAGGCCAAAATACAGCACTGTCAAAGGAGCCTACTCTTGCTCCTTTCCTGAAAGGCTTAAACAAAAACACATTTTTATGTCTATTGTCTTCACCAGCAATCTTACCTGAAGGCTCAGCTCTTTGAACTGCGTGAACATCCAGCTACTTAGTTTGGGGCCCAAAGTACTGTAGCTTGAGGAAATGGAAGCGTGCAGTTAATGAACAATGCTAATTCCCCAGCTGTGATCTAAGTAGACCTCTCATCCAACTAATTGTGAGAAAAATGCCAAAGCTTACTGATGATGTCAGGGGGCCAAGACCTCAATTTCATGTGTCATTGGAACCATTCCTCTGCATGCTGGGGCTCGTAGGCTGGAGTATTGGTTTAGGACTAATGGATGGGTAATTGCAGTCTATTGAATCACCTGCAGTTGAGTTCCCAACCCCATTTTCTTGAGGTGGGAGGAATAGCAGTTTGTGTAGCTGAGAATGCTGTGTTCTTTGACCTGCCTGGAAAAAATAATCTTTAATACTGCAAGAGATGTGAGCATGATTGCAGTTAACGCGTATGGTTTATACAACCTTGGGGCTTACTGCAATTGTGCAAATGGTGTGTGCTTCTCGTTTCTGTTTGAAGAGGCTTAATTCTTAGATTATGAATGCTCCCTGAAGAAATGCAGATTTATGGTCCCTTACAGGAATAACACAGATGGCCAGCATATTGACTTGTAGATCTTTTATCAGAAAGGGGGAAGATAATAAAATTTCTAGCAAATGCAGAACAACAAAAAAAAAGTGCACTACTCCCTATTGTCTAATGTGATTTTTTCTCATCCACTGCCATGTTTTTTGGAGAATGGTTAAAGCTATATGGAAGGTTATAGTTGGCCAAACTGAATGTCTAAAGCTGACAGGTACAAATTACCACTGCTAGTTCCATTTAACCTTGTTTTATGCAATCCTGTGGTCTAAATAGTGATCTAGCAATATTTGTAATACTGTGTTTAACCACAGGGTGTCACAATAGGATGTGTAATAAAACGATTGTTATTCTAGGCACTCTAAACAGAAAACATGCTTTCCCCATTCACATTGTAACAAAAGCCTAAATTATGGCTCTAATTTTAGATACCACCACCTAGTGATTATCTTGTGTGCTCTAATGCTGTAACTCATTCCTAAGACAGCACTAGTTATGGGACTTTTATAATTTTTCTGTATAGTATACAACTGGACATGTTTCCAAACTCTGCTTTGTACCCTGCTGTGGGAAGAGTTTGCAGGGGGAGCAGCAGCGGGTCCTGACAGCACTGTGATAGGTACCCCATAGTGTGGGGAGCAGGTAAGTGGAAGCAGCAATAGTTGTGACCCCAGTCTGGTCAGGAGAAAGAGGTACAAAGGTTTACCTCTTCATGTGGGTATGTGTAATATATTGAGCTATTGCTGCCACAACCAGCACCTTAGCTACTGGGGTCAAAGCAGTTGGAAGCTGAAAACCCTGCGTCAGGCTGTCACTTAAAAATGTTCTGGTGACTCATTTGTTTTCAGTAAATATTCCTGCCCTTAAATCACTGGGGAGATGTTTGTGCACAAGGTAAGTATTTATAGCAAATGGAAGCCGGTACATTTCCAGGAACCTGTGTGCTAGGCGATGTTTGTCACCCACCCACACCTCAGCGGCTCCCTGCCCTCAGAGCCCCACTGGGCTGCTCCAGCCGCACAACACTTATGATCTGCTGACTGAAGTGGGTGATACTGGTCCCTGGGGAGCCAAGAACCCCTGTGCTAGCCCACGAGTGGGTGGCAGCGCTGGGTTGTCTGGGGGACACCGGGGGTGGCCGGGGCGGGAGGGCTGCGCGGGGCCTGCAGGCCTCGGTGGGCCTCAGGTCCGGCGGCCATCACCCTGGCAACGGTCACCATGGCAACGGTGGGCGGGGCGAGCGCTGAGGCCCCGGCGCGCGGAGCTGACGTCACACAAAAAAAGCCGGCCGGGCCCGCCCTCAGCACGCTCCCTCCGAGCGGGCGCTCAACACCACACCTCGCCTTCCTATTGGTTAGTTAACGGATTGGCAGCTCCGAGCGCCAACCGGACGCGCCCGCTGCCTTTGCTACAGCCAATAGCAGGGAGGGGGCGGGCTGCGGCGGGGAGCGTGAGTGTGAGGTGCGTGAGCGGGCCGCGTGCACCCCGCTCGCGCGTGGCTGCTGAGGGGCGGCCGGGCCGGGGGGGGCTGAGGGGGATCCGTTGGTAGCCTTTGGGATCTTTGGGGATCCCTTGGGATCTCCACGCCCTCGTGCCGGTGTAAAAGGCAGAGTAACGGCCGCCGGCAGGCAGAGCCGGGGCCGCGTGGCCGTGCCGGCTTCGGGAGCGGGCGGCCCCGAGGCTGTGGGGTCCCGGGGGGAGCGCAGCCGGAGCGAGATCCTGAGGAGAACGGGGAAAGTCAGCCGGGCTGGTCCAGGTTCGGTGCTAGCAGTGTTTTCAGTCAGATGTACCTCTTCAGATGCTGTGGTTGTAGGGTAGCCTGTCAGTATATGCTTCTCTGGCATTTATAATAAATTAAAGTTATTTAAAATAAATAAAAGGATTCTAATTGCACTTCTGTAGTGGCATTTAAAATAATTAATTAAAATAAAAAGGGTTCTAATTGCACTTTGGCAGCTTCTAATTGCATAGCGTTCTGTTCCAGAATGGCAAAAAAGAACACGCAAAGCAAAGAAATGAAGGAGGAAAAAAGGAAAAAGCTAAAGCAGCGCACGGCCCCAAAGGGAGAGCTGGAGTCAGAAAGTGAGCCAAAGAAAATGAAACAGAGCCTGCAGGTAGGTCATCCCGGCTTCAGCTGTTTAATTCAATAAAACAGTTACCTGTGCCGCTACCTGTGGTGTTCAGCACCGACCCTGAACGTACCATGAGATTCCATGCAGTGATTCCTTGGATATGATTTACCTAGAGTGAAAATGAAAAGATAAACTCAGCCAAAATCTTGAGGTCTGTGTGATTTCTGAATGTGGTTGTAGCACTCAGAGTACACGGTCTCTGTTCTGAATGGTTCTGTGAAAGGCAGAGGCTGGGTGGGAGCATGTGAGTGAAAGGGAAACCAAATGCCTTTAAGCAACTGTCATATGGCAGTATAGGCGTAGCCTAAGTCTTCATGTGATTCTGAGGGGTTGGAAGCACATGAAAGATTTCATGGAAATCCCGTTGATTTTTGGTCAGAATGTGAAGTGGCCAGAAGGTGTCAGCAGTCTCTATATTACGGAATATTTGATAAAGTAGTAAGAATGAAATTAGTGATATTGAGATATCGTTTAAGTGGAAACTTAAAAGTAAAAGCCTTTTTTTCCCCTGAAGAAAACAATACAAAAGCAGGGCAGCTTACCTGTGGTTTTCTGAGTAAGTTAATGCAAAACATGGATCAAAGCATCAAGTGTTTGGATAATATAGAGAACTGGAGAATGAAAGGCAAAATTCCTTTTTCTTAGGAACTGTAAGAGTGACTTTAAGCCATGGTCCTAAAAGCATTCCTTGTTTACTGACCTAACATAAAATAAATGTAAAAGGTACGTATTACTCATTTATAGTGAGATGCATAGTTCAGTGAAGATTGTAACTAAGAAGCAGTACTTCTTATTTTACTGTTACACTTTATTGAAGTTTATTGGCAAGAATACTTTTTTTTTTTTTTTTTTTTTTTTCTGAGAGCTTTTGCATTCATGTATAAGTGTCTCTAGCTATTACATTTAGAGTTTGTGAGACAGTGTAAGAAAAGCAGACCTATTAGCAGTGGCTATTTGGAGTCTCTAAATTCTTGCTGTTTAGATCTCAGCAGAAAGGTGCTTAAATAAAGTCAGGGAAGAGTACATCTTTGTCTACATCAAAGCAAAAATGGAAATTCTTGTATTTATTGTATGTTCCCTTAGTACAAGGGAACGCTTATTTCCTTTGTTGGTTCTATATTATAGACTTAGATCCACAGAAATATAATTCAATTTGTGTGGAAATAATTTTCCAGGATAAAACAGTAAGAAATTGAAATGCCAAAATTAAAATTTTATTGCCCGTGACGTTCTGAAGCATTTTATGTACAAGTGGAAAAAAATCCTAAGAGGACTTCAAACCCCTGGCAAGCAGGGACTTTTTCGACCATCCGATTAATATCAACTGGTAAGGTCTTAGAAACCCCAAATTGGTGTTCCTTCATTATGCAGACTGTAGGACTGTGGAAGAAAGAGCAAATATTAAGTGGAAAGCAGGCTCCTTAATACTACTAGGGAACACCACTAGGCACAACAGCTCTTCTAACTATAAATGTTGGTGTCAGTGGGTGGCTTAAACATGTATCTGGTGTTAGTTTTAGGGAATACCATATAAGGTCTATGAGAAGCCATTTTTTGGCATCAGCTTTATAAACTGTGACTGTTGATAGTAGGAAAGTGTAAGTTAGTAGACCCCGTTTTTTGTTTGAAATGGCTGTAGGGGATGAAAAATGTTAAGCAGATTTTAAGCTATTTTACTTTAGGAATAGTTAACGAATGTCAGCTGTTTACTGGTTTATGATTATTACTCAGCATGTGTACCCTCAGCTTTGTGTGAAATAGTTAAGTCATAGTGGCATTGGGTTTTAAAATGCTTTTGATGATAGTGCAGTGTGGAAAATGTAGTGGGAAAAAAGGTAAAATTTCTTTACATATACGGGAAGACCAGAAGGAACTCTGAAGCTGCAGAGAAAAGCGCTCAGTTGGCTTGGATGGAGCAAAGATTCAGGCAACTGCTGAGCGTGCTTGTTCTGCAATCTAATTTTCTTTATATTTTTTTTTTTTTTACTTTAATCTGAAATTTTGATAGAGCTACAGAAATTCCTGAAGGATGACAACTGGTTTCTGATAAACTGTGGCTGACTTCTAATGCGCTGATTTAAAGCCGATTTTTTGGCCTTTAGGCACAAATGGGTAGGTTCCAGTTTCTGTTAGTCTCCTATGTGATGGAAATAAGTCAAAAGATAGTAGCATAGCACACTGCTTTTGGTGGCGGGGAGTTTTCTGTGGTTCCTTAAATCACTTTACTTCCCTGTGGTTTACTTTCTTCCTATTTTACTGCAGCACTTTCAGTCTCCAAAGTGGAAAACGTAAATCTCTAATTGATTTTGTTAGAGCTGCAGGCAGGCACGTTGAAATGTGTCTTAAGTGACTGAATTTAGTATACATTGATCATTCTTTTATGGAATTTATTTCAAAAATTCTCACCAGCCTAAGATTAAAGCGTTTTTCCTTGGAACAACTTGACCTTTCTGAGTAATCTTGATGTTTTATTGATTTTCATCTACTTGATTTCTATTGTTTACATTAAATAACAAAGAGCAATTCAAGTCCAATAAAAATGTTTTCATGAATGATCTTAGAACCACACAGCTCTAGTAAAGCCGAACGATACAAGTTTTTAAACTTAAATCAGCCTTGTGTTTTTATTTGACAGATCTCCCTAATGTTACTGCTTTATTTAGTTACTTGGCAATAAAACCCACGTTTTTAACATTGCTTTTTAAAATGCCTGGGCATTAGTTTTACTAGTTTTTTAATGATTTTGTAGTTTACTAACGTACTCACATGTCAAACCTTACTACAGTTGGAGATTATTCTTTTGAATTATCACATACTATAGGCATTAAAATAAGAGATTGAAAATGTGCTGTCTAGACTGGTGGTCTGAAGTTAAATACTGGCTTTTTAAGTAAGAACTTTCTGATGGACCTTGTCTGTGACGAATTAATTTTGTTTCAGTTCTCTGAAAAGAATATTTACAATATTGTTAACTGTCATGTTCAAATAACAAAAGCATTAGAAGTGCTTGTTTGCAATTACTCATGTCTTGCTTCTGTTTATGGATTTCTTCACCCTTCAAAGTTTCAGCTGCCTCAGTGCCACAAAAGCTTATCGAAACAGTGTACTGACACTTCCAACATTGTCGTCAAGGAACAACATGTTGTGGTTACTTTGTTCACAAAGGCTATTTGAGTTCTACTGAGAATGACCTTACTGTACCAAAGCATCTTTTAACCTCATAATTTAACAGTAGATCTTGTTTCTCCAGTGTTGTTTTCAGAGCTGCAAGCTTTCCACAGAACAGTAAAATTCTTCCAGAGTTGATCATCTATTAAGCAAGAGAGACTCGAATTTGCTAATCCATAGAAAACAATATTCATTTCCTCTTCCTTCCCAATTTAGTCTAGCAAACATTGTAACTTCAAGGAAAATTGAGTAAGAGCCAGTCAGTCTTTATAAATCAAATCCCATTGTTCATGGTTGACGGGTATTTTAGATAATGCTAATAGAGTATGAGTCTTTGCCTGTTTCTTGTTATCATCAGCATTGCAAATGGTTGGAGGAGGAGGAATCAACATTTTCCCCAGATGAAGGCAAAATCAGTGGGAAAGGAATTTAATTTTTGAGATTCCATACAGATAGTACAAACAATGGCAAATAAACAAGTAGCTCATAGTGTTTCTTTAATCAGAGGGCTAGTGTGCAGGTGCCCAAACAGTAAGCTGTATTTACTAGATGGGAAATGGCAAAATTACTAGGGAAAGTGTTTCTCTGTTCCTTTTGGGGATTATTATAAAGACAAATAAGGAGTTATTAAACTAGTACTAGAGCAAAGCAAGCTACAAAGAATGATTCTTTAAAATTGTTTTGCTTGTAGTAGTGGAAAACCCCATAAAAATCATGCTGTTTATGCCATGGAGATAAAACATTTTGTCATGAGCTTGGTGAAATAGTTAAGAGTGCTACTTTGATGTGATCTCTAATGCTGCTTGTAATCAGGTAACTGTTTAGTAGTTTGAATGTTTAATGAATGCAAACCACGCATTCATGGTACAAGACCTATCACAGATACTGTAAAGCTATGACTGGGAAATACATTTGTTTATTTGAAAACCCACTAATTCATACTGAAGTCTGTTTTGGAAATAATGGGTTGTGGATGATTTGCAAACAAACTCTAAGTCCTATCTTTTTACATTTATTTTAATAGGAAACTGATCATGTAACCATCAAAATAACTTGTCTTGTTTTTTCCATCCTAAACAATGTTGGGAAGTTAACACTGCGTGATGTTGCAGGATGTTCTTCTGATTAGCTGGCTACCGGTATTTGCTGTATCTTCACTTCTATACATTAAAATTTCTTTTTGGAAACTGTGTTCTGAATTGACCATCAGCTCTTTCTGCATTTGTATAGTTTTGCTTTACTATGTTAATCCTGCTTTGCGTGCCTTAGCATTACCCATGTATTTACTTTTGTTTAAGAAATATGTAGAAAACCAATCTGATATATTGAAAATAAATTACTAAAAGCTTCATTTTGTTTAGCATAACCTCCTAGAATAAGAATCTTGACTTGTACTGTTCTTGGCTGTTTTGCTTGTATCTCTAACATGCAAATAGGGTTTTATCCACATTATGAAGAGAAGATGACACAATCTTTCATCCTTGCCCTATCTTTCATCTGCCCCCTCCCCCTTTGATCTAGGGATACATCAGCAGTTAGCATTTTGCTGGAACGGATACCTCTGGTAAATTAATGTCTTCTTTCTCAGAATGGTGAAGTTAAATGTCAGTATGGATATTAGATCACTTCTGTTAGTCTTCTGGGTTTGGTCAGTCTGTAATTGAAATGTTGGGCCTATTTCTCCTCTTTGGGCTACTTGCAGTTGATTTTTCTATTCTTTTTTTTTTTTTCTTCCACAAAGAGCTTAGTTTGCTGGCCCATTGGCTTCTGATTGCCTCTCTGCGGGATGGCGTCTTGATAGCTGAAAAAATTATGAAGCCATAAACCCACTTGGCATTTATGACTTGCTGTGTGGGATCTCACTCGGTTTGTCTGCTTTCTTAATATCTATGCAATATTTTTCAAATTAGGAAAAAGAATAAGAAAACAAACTTAGAGGGCAGCTGCTTATGGGACTGAAATGTTTGTTTCCCGCTAACACTTTTTACTCAGAATATTGATAGAGTTGCTTCAACTTATTTTATTGAATTAATGATGCATTTATTTATTTATTTAAGAGGTTAAATTCATTGCGACACTATATAATGTTTATAGAGAATACCGGGCCTTTTGTAAACAGACATGTCTAAGAAGGTACAAAATAGTGTCTGAAATACGGATATGCATAGATTAGGCTAAATAATTTTACATTCCTTTGAAAATTATTTTTGTAATGGTAGGAATAGATTTCCCAGGAAGGAGTATTCACAGCTGGGAAAACAGTTGCTACTTTGAAGATGGTTTTCCCAGGCGAAAGGCTCACGTCCCCGACTGTGTTTGGTATAAACAATACGTGGTGTATTTCTTACTTTTGTTTAAAGGGATTGTGCATTTTTTATTACATATTAAACAGCAAAAATTTCATGCTAATTCTGGGTTTTTGCCTTAATCTATCTACATTCAAATTTAATTCCTTACTTTTGCTCAAAAAGCTGGGATATTAAAGTGATGGGGAGTTTGGTGGTGAATGACAACTGTCCCTTCTTCCCTGTCAAGAGGGGAAATTCTTCTGTCTCTTCTTGGAGCACATAACCGATGTTTACTTTCAGCTCCCATTCTTTCCTTAGTGGTGAGAACTTCCCTTGACTCTTCTTGTTAGCTTTCCAATATAAATTCTTGCTTTCATGACTTAGCTGCATGTATTTTCATGAAAATTGAAACTCGGCACAGGATTCCCACTTGTGGGCTAAAGTTGTTGAGGAATGGTCTTCAAGCAGTCGCTGAAGTGAGGAGTGAGGGCTAGGTCTGCTGGAGTACGTGTCACCCAGCTCCAGTCAAGTGAGGACACTGCTTTCTTGCCATTGTTAGCTCTTTTTTTTTTTTTTCTTTTCTTTCTGGTTTTACATGAATAAGTTCTGGCTCATCACAGAAAGAGGCACCATAAATTACTAGAAAGGCCCAAATTGCTTAATATAGAAAACTTGGCACAAACCCCTCAAAAATAAGTAGACACTCAGTTAAAAGAATGTGTCTGATTACATGTTTGAATTCTCAAAACACGTCCTACTTGGCAAGAAATTATGGTGTAAGCTTGAAAGGATAAGCATTTGCTATGTTCTGATGTATGGTAAAGACCAAAGCAATGGGCATTCAGAGGCAGTTGTTCTTGACAAGGCTTGAGATTTGGAGCTTGTACAGTAAGTATAACTTATTAGTGAAAACCTGAACCTTGTGGTTTGCTCCTTCCTGTTTATTGCTCTTGGTACAATTTTGTTAATGTTAATCTGTTTAAACAAAAAAACACACAGATTTGGATATTTAAAGCATGGTAGTTCTAAAAAGCAACAGCTTTCCCAGTCTTTAACAGAATGCTGCTGCTTTTTTAAACAAAATAGGAGGCTTCTATAAGGCTTTTAAAAAAATGTATTAGTGTGTTTATGGAGTATATTTAAAAATAAAAAGCCACTCATTTTGAGCAGAATGGGGTGGTGATGGCTACTTCCATGGTATGAATGATGAACTAGAATTATTTCACCAGAATTTCCCTCCTCTGAAATACCTCTTGTGTTTAGAGGCAATATTGTGAGCTACATGAAAGAACAGTGTATATTTATATATGTTAATTAATAAATCGCTGAATAGATGGAATGGCTCTTGTGTATTAGATCAAAGCCAAGCAGATTAATAAATACTTGTAAAATGCTTGTCTGTACATCCAACAGGTAATTAGAAGACAAAATTAATCTTATGACTTGTAGAAGCTGCCTGAAGTAATGAGGGTACAAGCATGAAGATATTTGAAAGAGGAATCTCTTGCTTAAAGAACCAGATCCTGTCTTTGAATGCGTTTACCTTTTTCTAATTGAATCCCAGTAGAGTTCTGTAGGACATCAAGCAGAAGATCATTGTACAATGTTTTATTAAATTTTCGGCATTATCTTAATAATTTGCATCTGTATGGCAGGCTTTTGCAAACAGCGTATGTACACAAGGGACGACAGAGCTCTGCTCCTACAATCGTACTGCTTGAAACACGTCAAAACTGTTTGGAGAATGTACCCAATGCTTAAAGCTGCATCACTTAAAAGGGAACACAGAGGTTATGTAAAAGAGGAAAAGAAATCTCAAGTATGTGGGGAAAATGCATGTTTTTATTAACTGTCACTCTATTCTACCTTTACATTTTTTACATAGTAGATAATAAATGGGAGAAATTTGTGCTTTTTATTCTAAAGGCTTTATTAAAATAAACTTACGTTCTTTTTTTCATGGTTCAAGTTTATCACTCTCCATTTAAAACATGTTGCTGCCTTTACAAAGATTTGTCTGGATTAAGTCACGGATCTAGTCTGGGTTTACAGTTAGAGTGGCCAACTGTCCTGAACCTGTAGGTAATACAATGAAGCCACCAGGCCGGGGGCCCAGAAGTCCTACTCTATGGCAGTTAGAGTCAAGAAGAGCAGGAATCTTGCAGGGGCCAGGATTTCCCCAGATCCTCACGCAGCCCTTGTTAAGGGCTGAGCACGCAGTTAGGTTCTGTGTGATTTGATGTCAGCTTGAGCAGCTCCTCAGCTGGCAAACTTGGGCTTCTGACCCATGGCGTGTCATCAGTGCCATACATCATCAGACACTTTTACAGTAGAATAAGGAAAGAACACATCAAGTCTTAGTGTAATGTAAGAGTTATAAGCTTTAAATAATATCAAAACTAATTCTTCTGAATTCATGTACTTGAACGCCAACAGAGCTCCTAAATTAAGTTTCCACAGGTATCACTATCTGTATCTTCTTTTGTCTTGCTACCTATCCCACAGTTGGACACTTGGAACATAATTTAAGTGAGCTCTTCCCTTGGTTTCTTTCTGGTTGCTGAGTGTACTTGTATCTGAGTGCTGGAATGAGTTAAATGGTTTCTGTAGTCAGGTTAAGGCTGTTGCTCTTTAGTTCTTAATGGAGAGAGAATGAATGGAAGAAAATCTTATTTGCTATTGTATTTCTGTTTCTATTGAGAGAATGTCCGGGAAAGGAAATGTACGTTTTCTGCCTCAATTGCAGAAACATCTGCACCACTATTAAGCAACTCCATCAGTGAGCTCTTCTTGTTGAAATACACTTAATTCCATTCTAAAGGATAATTTAACAACATTCTAATATTTTCCCTATTTCTCTAGTATGTTGTTTTTTCTCCAGTTTTTCTGAAGTCCTTCCAGAAACATACTCCATGCGATTTGAAAAGGTTCTAAGCCTGGGGAATAATAATTTGTTTGCAGGTCAAGTGAGTTGGGATTTCTACACAAAGTTGTTGTTCTGGAAAGGCTTATCCTGCTGCATTAATACTAACAATTAAATGCTTTTTTAGGGTAGTTATATTTAAAAACACGTTTGTGGAGCTTTCTTGATAACACGTAGCTCAGTAGTTTGTGAACTTAGAACTGAAGTTTCTGCATATACTTTTAGCAGACACCATTTGAACAATTTGGAGAAATAGGTTGAAAAAGTGGATGTGGTTTTGTCCCTGGAGCTGAATGACTTCAAGAGCTGTTCTAAACACACAGGCTACATCATGAGAGTAAGACAGTCATCTCTAAATCTGGTTTAGTGGAATTAAACGTGTGCATGTAAAATAACTGAAGCAGCATATAAGAGACTGAGTTGAAAATAAGGAGCTGGTCCTGCAGTGTCTGAAGTCCTGAGAAGGCTTTTTTGTTGTCATCTTGGGTGGCTGGCTCAGTATGCAGCTGTTTATTCTTAGCTTCTGGCGGTGTCATGCTGCCCTATGATGGAATGGAAGCCTAAAAGGAAGCTAAAAGCCAAGGGCTAAAACTTTAGTGTATCATATGTCAATGGAGAATAAATAGTTTGGAAAATACCATTGAAGAAAAGATACCTAGATTATAAATATGAATGGAGAGTTCAGATTTTCAAATCTAGTGTCTCTCCTTAAAATATAGCACATGGCATGGATCACAAGAGTGTACAGGCGAGATGATCTGTATACATGGCTTAAAAATGACTTGTTCCCTGTCATCTGTTATTGCAGATTAAACATTAAAAAAAAAAAAAAAAGAAGATAAAATGCAATTCTGAGATGGAAATGTTTATTGGTGACATGTTTATTAAACAGAATGTAAAAATAATAATCGTCCCTTAACATAAACAGTCTCTGAACAAGAAATGGCTAGGTCTAATTGTGGATCAAGGGGTAAATGTAATTGGTAATGTAATGGTAAAGTTCTGTTGCAAAGACATAATTCAATTAACTGACTTCAACAATGAATTTGGCTCAGTGCTCTTCTTTTATAAGAGACCTAAATACTTGTATGCTGGTCTGAATGTGTAGGGTATGAGTGGGAGGGAAGGATGCTCTCTTAAATTAAAGCTGCAGCCACATCTTCGTTTTCAGCCCAAATCAAATGAATTCATTGATTCATCTTCATGCTATTAAAATTCAAACCTGTCTTCTTCATACTCATTTGTTTTTCCTATTTATCTAGAATCAAGTTGAATGTAGAAACAAATGGAACTATATAGTAATCTAGGTTAAATTTGTTATGCTTTTATACTTGTGACAATCCTAACCAGTCAAAATTGTCCAGGTAACTAACCTTTTCCCTTTTGTAATCATAGTAAACAGCTGAAACTACAGCAAAATCCTCCCCTGATGAAACATTATTAGCTTCTAACGTAACTTGATGGCTGGAAAAAAGATGAGAGCATGCATTATACAGCCAGTGAATTTTGTCTAAAAGATAGGTACTTGGTCTGAAATTCAAAAAGCATTTTCTGATAGAAGCGATATTGAAAAAAAACATGTTTTAAGAATTCTGGTTTTTGCTTTTAACATTTATTTTATAACATATGTTCTCTTTTGTAGTTGATGGATCACTCATTTTGAGTGCTAGCCTTCTGGTGTTTTTGTCGAACAGAGGGGAAGGAAGGGATGACTTGTCTCGCATCTGGTTCGTCTTGCTGGGAATCTGGGGCCGCCTATTGCATCTGATTCAGCCTGCTGCTAATTTGTGCTATTGGGATTTAATTTTTTTTCTAGATACCCAGTAATACTCTGTTTCCAAGACATTTTCATGTTAAGATACTATTTACAAAAGCAGTTAAGGATTTAAGGGATTCTTTGATTTTTCTGTGTGCATTTCCTAATGATACTTTTCTTGTCTGGAGACTTAGTGTAGGTTATTGTAGCAAGGATTGTAAGCATCTGTGATCTGCAGATTTTTCAAATCTCATAACTGTGGGTCCAGCATTTTAGAAAGGCATATGGAATCCTGTCCTTAAACTAAACAATTTGTGAGAGACCTCAGAGAAACGTTAAATGAAAAAGTATCCAAATTCTTGCTCTCATTTCCGCTTTACCCTGCACTCCTGAAAAGCTTTTGTTTAATGATTATCTTCAATTTTAAAGAAAACCGTATAAAACATGGGTCTTTTTGGTTCCTGGATGAGCCATAGC
Organism: Aythya marila; assembly: GCF_965140915.1. NCBI lineage: Eukaryota > Metazoa > Chordata > Aves > Anseriformes > Anatidae > Aythya > Aythya marila. The sequence continues at coordinate 11,995,163 of NC_139056.1, read as the reverse complement.
AAGAAGTTATTACAAGATGATGGGCTGCAGAAAACATGTTGGTCAGCGTCTGTGAAAAATACAATATAAAAATGTATGAAAATCATGTGGCATTTCCTTAAATATCAATTTGTTCGTAGTTGCCATTGAAAAACAAAATCTGTGAAGCAGTGTGCTGTGTTTTTTTTTTTTTTTTTTTTCTTTTTTACTTGGGAGAGGTTTCTTCTATTTATTTAAAATATATAGCATGTTTAAATGTAGTCATTTAGGTTCAGTTCATAAATTTGAACCAAAATACCAACAGTAGGAAACTACTCAGGTAGCTCAGATTTGTAATGTGCTTTTAAATGTGTAATAGGACGTTTCAGGTTGAGTAGCTAAATGCTGTTTTCTTCATTCTATAATAATCTGATCTTTCCTAGATTTTTCTGTGGTATCAGGACATTACTGAATATGATCATGCAGAAAAATTTCATAACATGTGCAAGCAGGCATTTATTATTACTATCTGTTTGTGATAAATTTCTGAGCAAAGAGATGTTTGTGACTTGTTACCTGCAGTGGTGTTAAAAGGGCTTCCAGCTTGATGAAAAAATATTCCTATATTGGAAAGGTGGAGGAGGGATAAGTTTACTCCTAGATGAGCAACAACTACAGTTTGGAAATCGTATTGCTGTAACCCCAAATAAGTTGCTTTATTCATGACAAGTAAGATCACACAACCCCAATATATCTGCATGCTCAGATGGTGCGTTTTACTTCATGGAATTCAGCTGCTGAAAGAATTATCAGCTCATTTAGTTCTGTGTTGTCTGAAATAGCCATCTTTCCAAGGTGTAACTGATGTACACTGGCAGTCAATAGGACATGGAGAATTGTGGCTAATTCCAGACAAGAAAATAATGAGGGAAACCGGCTATGTGTAATGCTGCAGGATAGTTTGAGACTTTTTGGTATGTCTTGTTTAGCAACTTGGTCTATGCAGAGGAGGCATGGCAGTGCTTGCACCTTTATGGAGAGAAATTATATTTAGTGTTCTGCAGGAAAGATGGGACTGAATGAAACTTTTCCTTGGGTCACGGTTAACGGTCACTTGGAAATAATCAGCAGTTGCAGCAAACTCCACCCTGCAGTTCCTGTTTTTGTTTCAGCTATTTTGTCCAGCCATCTATTTCAAATTCAGCCATCATCATGGGGCCTCTGATTATAGGTCAAGTCTTTTGTGGCTAAACTTCCACTAAGGAACTTAAGTATTTCATGAGAGCTGAGGGCAATCATTGTTCTTACTGCTTTCTTTACTGGTTAGAGCTCTACTAGTTGCTTTAAGCGTCTATATTTTAGAAATCCTCTAAAAATCTTTTTTTTTTTTTTTTTTTTTTTTGTGCTAATTGGTTCATATATGATCCAATATATTAAAAAATTGGGTAAAATACCTTATTCTGCAGTGTTCTGGTGCTTTACTCAGTGAATTAGTTTGTGTATTTCCGAGATGCAGCGAATGACGTTTTAATGGTCTCGAGCACCAATCTCTAGGAACTTTATAGCCTCCTCTGAACAAGTTCAGTAGTAACCTGTGCTAAACCTCATCCAGATTTAAAACCCAATTATCTCCTGACAGAAATCAGAAGCTGTTGTTTCCATGTGTATGGTGCTAACATTTGTTTTCTTAGTATAATTTGTCTTCAGGTGAACAAAGCAACCAACATGCACCTTAAAATCCTGAAAGACCAGTGGTTTCTGGAGGTGGGATGGACAGAGTGCAGGTCTGATGACAGCTAATCACGTTCCCCTTTACAGAAAGTTTTTATTAAAAAAAAAATAAATAGATTTTGTCACTTTCATAAGCAATCCCTAAGTCTTTTTTAGAAAGTGCCTTTTTTAAAGCCACTGGATTCTGTTCTGGCCATCAAAATAGGCCTGCAAAGTGTAAACAGATCTCACGCAACTTTCATTTAAATCTGAATGTGAATGAGCAATCATGTGCACTTGCATTTTTGACAAAAAGCCCAGTAATATCTGTCCTGGGAAAGACTGTCTTGGGCAATCCTTAAAAGAATGAAGCATTATGTTTTGCTTCTATTAAGTTCCTTGAGATGAACAGCCTAGTTACAGATGATTTCAGGTTTGATCAAGTACTGATGTAAACAGATTAGATTTGAGACGAAAACTCATCACCATTCTAGATTATATTAAGATTTTAAAAAGTTAATTGTGGAAGACGTGCTGGAATACAATGATGATAATACTATATAGTTCTGGAAAGCAAAGTCATTTAACTTAACATATTTGGATGAAAAATAATTGTTTTCTGCATCTCCATATCAATATGTTGCAATGATTTTTTTCTCCACTGTTATGGCAGCTCCATTATTTAAGTGGAAGTACCTTATCTACACCAGAAAAATAGCATCTCTGATAATCAAGTTAAATCTAGAGTCTTCCTAGCTTGATAAAATTTTCTTCTATATTATCAGTCATACACATTTAATATAAAATAAAGCTCCTTCAGTGCTCAGCTTTTAATAATCCTGTTCATAATTAAATATAAATCTGCCTGAAACATTCTTCTACTTTAAAGTTATATTCAAAATGTTTTTATGACAAACCTTCAATACTCAGCAGAGCAATATAATACATACGCACGCAGGCGCGCTTTTTTCTGTTAGTAGCAAGCATCTTGTTCACTATTTGCACAACTTCACAGTTGTATGTTTTCTACAACCACTGCTAAATCAAACCTCCGATTGCTCGTTACTGTCAGGAATGACAGACGTTAAGGCAGCCTGACAAAAGCGATGCAGCGTTGACATTTTGGTTTTCTGTTCAATGTACAGTCGCAGTTTGTCTCTGAAGGTTTCCCCTAGAAAACTGTAAATTAAGGGGTTCAAACAGCTATTAGAAAAAGCTGCAAGGTTCACAATATGTCCTGTTAAGGGATAATCGTGTCTGAAAGATGGGCTGCTCGAAGAGACAGGCTCGCTTTTCTTCTGGAGAAGCTGAACACTAATGAAGACGTTTTCAGGTAGCCAGCAGATAAAGAAAACCAAGACGACAACAAAAATCATCCGAAGAGCCTTTTGTCGCCGCAGACGAAGACTCCTGTGCTTGTGTGCTTTTATAAGAACTCGGACAATTAATGAGTAACAAAGACCGATGATCACAAAGGGGATAATAAACCCCAAGGTTATTTCTAGCCACTGGATTTCTTTTACATCTGCAAAACAAAAATGGATCTCTCCGGTGTGTTGTAAGTGCACAGCTGTAAACGGAACTAGTGCTGCTGAAATAGATGCCATCCATATGAGACCACAGCTTAATCTAGCGTGTTGCATAGTGCGAAATATGTTGGACCTCATTACTTTTGCCAGTGCTATGTATCTGTCAAAACTCATCCATGTCAGAAAGAAAATGCTGCTATACATGTTGATCTGAAGGAACAAAGACATAAAGGTACATATAATAGTGATATCGTAATACTTTTCATCAAGATTAAAAACCTCAATGAGAGAATCTGCAACTAAAATGAGATCAGCTACTGCAAGGTTTATAAAGTAAAGGTCTGGAATAGTCATTTTTTCACGAAAGCTTATGTTCACAACCAGTATCAGAATGTTTCCTACAAAACCAATAGGAAAAAGGAATATTGTGTAAAGACACGATAAGAAAAGACCAATAACATATTGTTGGTGTTCTGATTTATCAGCTAATCTGGAAGATAGGCTTTCATTACACAAATGCGATCCGTTTAGGTTAAAAGTTGTACTGTTGCATATAACAGGTGATAGCGAGGCAGAGTAAGTTTCCATGGTTAAAGTATCTGTGCAAAAGATAACAGTACTCACAGTTTGGTAGTAATGCCCCAAAAATCGGATTTTTTGATGTTTTCAAAGAAGTTCATTGTAAGCATTTTGATTGGAATGGAAAAAGAAACACTTTTGTATAGGAAATTAAAGTTCTTGAGAAGCCAAATTAATTATACTTGAAAATGACTGAAATGTGACAGTACAAAAAGTAAATTTCTTAATTTTGTTTTTACAGGCCACTATATACATTGCAAGTGAGAGAGTTTGCCATTCCTATATGCCTTAAGATCATGTAGGGAATCTTTTTACCATAATGGTACTTGGATCTCTTTAAAAAAGGCTTTTCACCAAGTGTTCCTTCACGCAGGGTGGAAGATAGTAGAATATTAGCTCCATTTGTTTTCTGTTAATAATCAATGAACATCCTTGGACCTGCAATTTGTAAATGGAAAACCATTAATCTAATACTCCAGCATTCTACTATGCACCATATGTTTTTTTCTAGCTTACGCAGCTGAGGTTGTAGGAAGCATGTTCAAATATATATACAAAGGTTCAGTTAAAAGGATTAAAAGCTGTTTGAGATGTTACTATATTGTGAGGTAGGTCTGTAAATTTGGCGAACGTTTTAGGGATTCAGTACTGGAATATATAGAAATACAGAAAATCAGATGAGTGAGTTTGGCCTAATAAAGACAGACTATCTAAAGTTTATATAGTGTGTGTATATATAGTGTGTGTGTATATATTCATTTCATCAGCAGCTAGTAAGCTTATTAAGTAGCAGAGCCTGTGGCTGAGAAAGCAGCGGAGACGAAGAGCAGTTGGTTTCCTCTGCTTTCACTGGGAAGGCAAAGGCAAACTTCAGAAACAAAGGTACTATAAGCAGCATATTGATTTACACCCACAGTATTAAACTCAATTTGCTTCTCTTTGCAATTAATTATGCTGCACTGATTGCTGGAAAGGAAAGGAAAACATCGGTAATCCCATTTGTTTACTTATAAACACTGAACGCTTTGGGCTTGAAGCATTGCTAGAAGTTTATTTAAAAAATATCTCAAACAGAACAGTGAGAAAATGATAACCCAGGATATTTTGTGTTAAATTTTTCAAATTGATTTAATCTTCATCTTACTACCAAAGCCTTCATTGTAATTGCACTAAACTATATTTAATTGTTTATTAGTAAAATCAGTGCATATTTCCACCTTTTAATAATTTAAAATACTGTGGATGCACAGTCTGGGGGAGAAGGAGCAGACCACCAATGGAGTTAGGAGTATGAGAGTATTTGTAGTCAGAAATGCAGGTCTGAGCTTGCTGAAACATGTTCAGGTTGTCAGAAATAGCTACTTAAAAGAAATCTGTGTAGTCCCAAAGCTTTTATTTCATAGTGCAATAGCAACACTTACAGAGCACTTATGCCTATGTTTGGAAGTATTTTCATGAGGTGAATCTTTATGCTAAAATATCCGTATGAAGTGACATGAATTTGAAGGTTTGGTGTTTCACACAGCTATCAGTCAGACACGAACCCCTGCCTTTTACGTAACATCCTTTGATTTTTCAGGAAGGCAGTAAAATGCTTTAAATACAACAAAGGTTAATTACGAATCTGAGCAATTGATTTTAAAAGGCAGGTCTGTGGTTAGGTTTTAGTTCCAACTGAAAGCCCACCAAACAATTGCAAAATTACAGGTAACCACGCACTAAACTCTCCAATTTACCTTAATTCCATTTTTCCAGAGCTGATTTTCCTCCGGACAGCAGAAGGCTGGTTCTTGCTCAGCTTCACGCTTAATGCATGTGTCAACTTGGCCAGCCGTGGCAGGGAAAACTTGCCTTTAGGTGTGCAGAGCTGCAGTGAATGCCACCTGTTGACAATTTGGTATTAAAAAAAAAAAAATAATCATATAAAAGTCTCTTCTGTTTTAAAACGCCTTAAATAAAGGATAGTTTACAACAGCAAAATGCAGATCTTGCTGCATGCCCTTGGCAATAAAACAAGCTTTATAGATTCCCAGGGTTGTTCTAATTTGTGTTCAGTCGAAGTGCTGCTGAACAGCCTCATCAGGCTGGGATTAACCCTGTTTCTGCTGGCTGCTTTTTTACTAGAACCAGTCAAATGGCTTTTGTCTCGGATCTGTCAATTTTATTTTGTTCATTTTACCCCCTGCCTGCCTTCAGTGTTTTTTCAAGTTACGCCGGCCATTCAAACCTGCAGCTCAGCTGATCAATAATTAAGAGATTTATTTTCAAATCACAACGAAGCATGATTTACATGCTTATAAAGCAGCAATTACTGATAGGCAAGGTATTTTTAAAAGCCCCTGGATAGTCTAAAGAGAAATATTAGATTAAGAGAGATCTGGCAGCTGAGAAGGGTCATTTGCTGAACCGACAGTATAAATCTCGGTTTTCCTACCTTGAAGGCGATCCCATTTGCCTGTTCGTATTTAAATTTTCAGGTACACATCTTTGTCGCTTCTTAGGATTGTTCAGTTCCAAGTCACATGGATAAAAGAAGCTTATTTTGCAGAGAATGTGGAGCCTCAGTCTTGCATAAAGCCACCAGTGTTGCAGGTGGAGTTGTGCATTTCATCTGTAGGGGAAAAGAAGTGCTTGACATTTCCCAAAACACCACCTACTGGTGGCTAGAGTTCTTAAAATGGAAAGCAAATTCATTTCTCTCACGAAAGAGCAATATTTTGTATGCCTGAATTTATTTTTTATGATTATATTTATCTGGTAACTTAATGTTAAGTGCCATTAATGCTGTGCTTCAGTGCAGTATTGTGCTACTGGAAAAAGATGAATGGGATCTCAGCAATTCAGATTTCAGGAAACCAATGTTACAGTTTCAGCAGTGTGGAGTAAACAATTAGTGTGCCCTTATAATGGATGCATTAAATCTGTTACCATGGTCAAACACTTCAGGTTACAAAAGATCCCATCCATTGAAGAGCGAAGAAAAAGTTCTCACCCAAGTGGCTGTGGGAAAAGAGGGTACTTTGCCTCCTGGTGCCATTGAGCCATGCTTTATTTGCTGGTTTTCTTGCAATGTGTTGTCCACAGGAGTTTTGACAGTGTTGCTGAAAGTGCTTCTGAAGGTGTTTGGACATGATGATGCTTCATGAGTAGTTGGGGAGTAAATCTTACTAACTTAAAAGAAAGTGTGCAAATCAGTACTGGTAAGGATTTCCTGCATAGACTTGGAGTGTCAGTGGATGGCCTTCTGGAGTCTTTCTAAACAGGATAACAAAGACAGAGGGCCTCAAGTGTTTTGGTTTGAGAAGTGTACAAACATCATCGGGTTATGGGACTGCAATAACTGTAATGTTAGAAAATCTTGTGATACCAGCTTTGATGGTCTATTTTTTTCTGTCTTTTGAATTTTTCTTCTATAAGAAGAGAGATATAAAGAGTCTTTATTGTTGTTTGTTGATCATGTGGTTTTGCTCTACTTAATTCTGCCCTTCAGAGCTTTCACTGATCTTGTAAGGGCCAGAAGGATTTTTATTTTTCTTTATGTGTAATATTGGCTTCTGGGTGTTAGTTGCTTGTAATTACGGGGGGGTGGATTTGGTAATCAGCTGCTCTGTCTGTCCTTGTTTTTCGAGCTATGAGTAGTGGCTGGTTTGCTATCAAAATGTATAATTCTGTTATGAGTGCTAATTTTCTGGTTTGAATTCATGACAAGAAATGTGTCATTTTGCTGTACTTCAAGAATGGGAAGGGAATTTTCATTTGAAAGAGCCCAAAAGTAGCTGTTTTTCCCGCTAATAGAACTATGAAGCATAATATGAGACCAAATCTACTATTACTACATGGTAATTAGTGAGTTGTGTATTTCACTAAATATTTTATGAGACGATCATGTGAATTCTCTGAATTTTGTTTCCTAAAACAGATGACAACATCTCCAGGTTCTTGTTTATGCAGGCAAGTTATTGTTACTGATTAATCCATCTTAATCTCACTGTTCACCACTTCCATATTGAAAAGGGTCATAAAATGCTGAAAACAAATTTTAGCAGCTGCTGAACATTGTACTCTTTTCTTCCCATCATTTGCTGATATTCTGTGGGACTTCATAATGAATGCCTTCATGATCCATCTTTAGCTGCAGTTGTGACAGCATTAAATATTACAGTTCCGCCTTGTCGTACCTTATCTTGATTGTTGCTGAGAACATGCAATGAAAGCAACTGGTGCGATAGCCTTCATATCACGTCAGAATGCAATAATCCAGCATTTAATTTATTTTTTTTTCCTAGCAGTTTAATTTTAAATCTGTAGTGGTCAACTTCCCAAACACTATATGCCTCAATAAACACTATAGGGTGTTTAAGGAACAGTAGTGTAATCAGCAGAGATGTACATAGGTGTACCAAAAGGCTTAAAATGGGGTATAATGTAAGATACTCTCTACATAATTTAGCAATCTTCAACGTATGTGCTGACTGCTGTGTTGAAAAAAGAGCAGGACAGCTGAGGAAGAAGGAAGGAGGTGAGCATAGGAAGAACAACGTAAGAGGTCCAGCACATCATACCTCTTGACCCTGGTTACACGGTAGCCCTCCAGCAGGGTGGTAAGTAAGTAGGATTAGGCCTGTAGGATTTAAAAGGTGTTAAATTCTGCCAGAAGTGTGCAAGAGCACGAATTGGACTGAAACTGTTGATTCCAGGAGAGACTAGATCAGAGCCGGGATGTAGAAAGCTGGAAAAAAAGTAAGGTACTGTATAGCATCAAAGAGGAAAGAGGTATGATTTAAAATTATGTTGGAGAGCTTTACAGTGTAAGGCAACTATGTGCAGAAGAAATAAGATCGGTATCAGTATCTCTGCTGAAATTATCTCCAGAGGACATATGGATGCTGTTGTAATGTTCTTGAAGTTGTACAAGCGGATTGATCTCCACCTCCAAAAATCTCTCTCATCTTTCTGCTAGCATGCATACCAGTTCTGACCTTTCTCAGCTACTGAATGACGTCTTCTGCCTGGGCCTGTTACCGTCTTCTAGAGCACCCTGGTATTTTATCCCAGCCACTCTCAGTAACTCTCCCTTTCTTACAAATAATCAAGCTTAGCTTGAGTTGGAACAAGTAATTGTGTTCTATGCCTGCAGAAAACCTTGGATAGGGTGTATTTTTTTTTGTCTTTTCAGTTGCCAGTAATTCTGAGAATGTGTTTTTCTTACTAAAAATAATTTTTAAAAGTTCAGCCTTCTCTTTGCAGGGACACCACCTGTACCCATTCAAACTATTCTGGTAAAACCTTCTTATTTCTCTTAAAGTGTATATTGCAAAATGCTTTGGGGGTGGGAGAGGCACTCAAATTTTATGAAATTGGACCACAAAGCATTGTAAAGTGAAGGACTTTCATCATAGGTCTTCAGTCTCTGTCCAGATGTGATAAATAAAACTGAGAAAGCAGCAGTCCTTTCTGACTCTGGTAGTTGAGTCTGGCAGTCCCTTGCTGGACACTTGACCTCTCTAGTTGCCCAGATGAAAGGGTCGCTGCAGTTGCCACTAGCTGCTCCAAGATGAGAGAACAAGAATTACAGTGCCAAGGAAGCAAAACATACTATTTCATACCAGTCATTTAGTGAATCAATTTGTTGTGCAACACACATAGTATAAATATTGTATACTGTATTTGTTTTGGATAATTTTCTTGAGTTTTAACTCTACTCCAAATCTGTAACTACCCCAAAATCAAGCTAAATAATGCTGCAGCCCTTTCCAGGTCTGTAAGTTTGAAATTTGAATGCTTCTGAGGCTAGACTTAATAACACACACAGGGGTATAGCAGATAAAGTTGTGATTCAAGTGCAAATCCAGTCTCTCTTCAGATCAGATGTTGTTTTGCAATGGGATCAGATCAGATTTGAGCCAGCTGGTTCAGCAAAGATGAGTCTTTAGTCTCTACATGTTCCTTTCCAAAACTCATTACCAATTCAGAAATTCAGTGCTTAAATTTCAGCAGTCTGCTCATTTCTCTTATTTTTCTGAACGGAAGGTGTTTTTTTTTCATATGAGCCCATCTTAGATACAAATGTTACTGGTACAGAAATAAAATACTCTTATTTGAATTTTCCGGTATATGGCATTAGTTAATTTTGACAGTGCCTGTAAAAAACACATGCTCTCTTCCAGAACATACTGGTCAAAGTTAGGTGAAGCCTGGAAGAAATTGATCAACAAAGTTGTTGCTGGTATAGCTGGAAAGAAATTTGAGCGGTCAGATCTTATTTTGTTCTTAGAAAATACATTTCAACTTACTAATAATTTAAAAATAATTACTTTTAATCTTACTCAAAGCTGCTCTTCTACCTCAAATTTGACCATTTTATAAAGCTTTTTTGGGATTCCTTCTGTTCCTTTCCTATTGCATGTAGAGGTGTCTGCCCTCGTATTCTTGCTGAATCAAAGTCAGTCTTCTCTAGGACTACATGTTCATTGTCCTGAATTTTAATGGGAATTGTGTAAGTTTATCGAGAATTATAGCAATACAGAAATGTTTGTAAAATCAGGTATTCATAACAGTTTGGATTATTGTTATACTTGTCCACCTCTTCTCTCCTGATTACCTTTGTTTTCTCCTATTAAGTTGGTCTTTTCATTGTATGAAGAGATTTTTTTATGACACTAAAACCCACCATCCAGAAAGGACTCTGTTTGTCTCCATGGCAGGAGCTGTGGATAGGAAAGAGACCAGAGAGCAATGGTTCACATTGTGCAGATAACAGCAAGAAGCTACACCCAGCATCACTCACAGATTTACAGCATAATTCATTGACAAGACATCATCGTTCCCAAGCCTTAGATCTGACAGTAGGTCCCTACAGCTTTCATTTCTCTGAGACCTTTGGTGTGGTTCTGGTTCAGCTCTATACCACACTGGAGTTTCATCATGTGTGCTGCCCGTGCTGAACCTTCAGGCTCCTGCAGGTGCATTGTTGGGATTTGCTCACTGTTAGACCAGTTTCCAGGTCCCAGCCAATGTTACCTAATGAGGTCATACTTATTTTCAAACTTCACTTTCAGGCACCTTTAACAGTAACTCAGGACTCGGAAACAATACAATATTTATTCTTTCATCCTCAAATATAAAATATATGGAAGCATTGAATAAAGTAGAATCCTTTGCGCATAATTCACATGCTAGAAAATAGCCTACTTAGCCATGAACTGATATTTTCCATCAGCTTACATCTTTTGACATGCTCTGTCACTCAGTCTGTGGGCTTTCTTTGCTGACGTGCTGCTCTAACAACTCCTCTCTTCAAACTTCTTTCTGCAGGGCTGGTGTTTGGTCCATGTTGTTTCATCTCCCTCTTCTCAGGTGGGAAATGAAACCTCTGATGCCAGCTGAGACGTCCTTGGACAGCTATGAAGTTGACTCTTGAAGAGATGGTTCTGATCTACGCATTTCCTTTTCGACCAGGTTCTAATAATGGTCTAATACGGAGTGTTCCTTAGTTATCCATCTGTTTGTGCTGGCAGCAGAACAAAATTGAACAGGAAAACAGACTGACAATGCAGTGCAGACATTTCACCAGTTGATTTGTACATCTTGCAGAAACACTGGTCCTTATGGTCATAGTGAGACTATTGCCCTCTGTTTTCCTGTGATAGTCACCATCTATAAATTTCTGGACTTGAATATCTAAAACTAATTCCATATATATACCTTATCATTATGGGGTAAAATGTCCTTTAGTCTTCCATTTACCCACCTGGCTGTTTTGCAGAAGGTGTTCCTCTTTGTAGACCAGGGCCCACTGGTCTCTTGTCTCAGACAACCCATGCTGATTTGCACCAACTGCACACAAATCTGGACCCCATCAAGAAGGCTTTCCAAAGCACACAATTGCTATAAAATCTCTCACTTCCTTTAGCATCCATGTGACGTGCTTAATCAAGTATATTCTTGTCCTCTTGAATGCTATACAAAGGTATGCATTTTAAGCACCAGTGTTTTTTTTTCTTTAGAAAAAAAATCACCAAAAAAACACCTTCAGGTCCCTTGAGCCTTGCTCAATACATCACTGTGCTTTTCTTTTTTTTAAGACTTGCAATCCAAGTCTACATCTGTATCCAAGATCTAGCACAATTTTGTGCCTTCCCTGTCATTTCTGTTCTCTCCTCCATGAAAGGAAAAGCTGAAACCGAAGCCAAATATCTAAGGTGGCTCCTGGCCAATTTGTGTCACAAACAACATGCTCAAAGCCACCATTTAAAACTTTGCACCTAAGTCTCAGCCTGCATTGGCGACTACTTCTGGAGGGCTACATCTGAATTCCAAAACTGCAGCAGCTGTTTCATTCTCTGATTTGGATGTTTTTTTCACCACTTTGCACCATTGACCTGTAAATTCTCATGTAGATGTATAATGTTCCTATCCTGTCTCCATCAGAGCCTTGATTTGTGTCTAGATCTCGGGTTCTGGTTTTGTTTGCCTTTTTAAAAGCAGTTCTGCTGTTCTGGGCCTGGCTTTTCTCATTTTTTAGTTAGGATATTATTGAATGTGACTCTTCAAGGCATGGGACCTTACACTTCTGAATGAACTCATCAAGAATGGCTTAAATCAATAATTGCTTAAAGTCTTTATGCAAAGTTGAAGCTGAGCGTACTTCAACAAAAAGCTTTCATTCTTGCACAAAGTTTTAATTAGCCATCCTGTCGATCTTTCCAGTTCAGTGCCTCAGAAAAGACCCGAAGCTCTTCTTTATGGACCAGCGTTTCCATTAATTTGAGCGTGGGGTTTTTTGGCACAATAATTCAGATAAAAACCTTCAGGGTTTCAACAAACATAGAAGAGGAAAATGGAAAAAATGAAGGAATGCTTGATCTTGTATATGGATGTGTGTATAACCCAAGCAAGCAGTGATATTTACAGTATCGCAAACTATTTCAGGATTATAGTGGGCTCAAACCATACTTCCCTGGTGTTGCTACTGGAACTAACCGGCGTTAAAAAATAAGATTAGTTTGTAGGGCAAGAAATCCCAGTCCAAGGAGGAAGCACACCTGCGAAAATGTTTTGGCTGCAGATTTTTACCTTTGTTCAAAGTTGCCTTTGGTTATGTTTTTGTTTGCATCTTTATCAAGGCATCAGTGCTATTACAAAAGCAGACTTGTATGGCAACAGTACTTTTCCTTCTGTTCACCTTTGAAGTAACACTCACAGAATATAGGAGATTAAAAAACATTTATATGGACAAAAGACCCCACAACTATCCCTACATGCCTTCTCAGAGATAACTGCAAATACTAGGCTGAAGATAATTTTCCTGTGATGCTGCTAGCTATAAGATAGTCCAAGTTCGGGGTCTAAAGAAGGACACAGTTTTCCTTCATGAAGAAGAAGGAAAAAAAAGTAGATTGACAGTTCTTAGAACAGCAAGTATTACTGAGGTGTTCTTTCAGGGGTTGTAGACTACTGGTATTTCAAGGTGATTGTGGGTGGTATTTCTCCTTCGGCAGTTGTGTATGACTTGAAGTATTCTCTCCTTACATGGTTTGTGAAAACAAAGTATAAATACCAAAGTAGTACAGCTCTCCGCGAACAATACTATTTCTGCAATATTCATCATGAGCTCATTCGTTGGAGTTCCAATGCTCTTCTGTAATTTTAATGTTGTCCTGAAGAGAATCATAACGTTATAAAATAGATGGCATATAAATATTGTTATGCTTATAATGAACACAGCGGCGTACGTACGAATGTGCTGCCGTAAGTCTTCAGCTTCAGCAGGTGCTTTTTTAGCAAAAAGGACAGTAAAAGAGAGTATCTGAAGAAATGCTGGGATTCCAAATCCAAAGGTGAATTTAATGATCTCGTACTCAGGCCATGCAAATAATGGGTCAGACTGGCACTCTGTTTCCACGTGGTAGTTATCCGTGCCAACCAGTACTGCTTCGGTCAGTGACAAACAGAAGGCATATATAAGTACGAATGCTACACACGATACAGGATTTTGGGTTGCTTTGCAGAGAGCAGTCATTGGCAGAAATCTCTTGAGTAATAGTATGAGGAGTATGAAAAGCAGAACATACTGAGAATTGAAATAACTGAAGTTGAAAAAAAAGGACAGGATGCTACATGCAAGGCGGGTTGCTTTTAAGTAGTCAGGTCTAGGAATGACCGTAAATGATAAAAAAATCATTATGATATTGCTGATGGTGAAGTGCAGAAGCAATAAGTCTAATTGTTCCATGCTTTTGTGTTGTAAATAATTCTTTATGAGAACAATCAAAATGCATATGCCAGCTGTTAATCCTGTGGGCACAAAAAAGGCGATGTAGCAGTGCATGAGTCTGGAAATGATGTTCTGAGATGCTATGAACGCTTCGATTTCTTCTGGGGAGGAGGAAGCAAAGTTCTTGCTCGGGTAGCTGAGCCACGTCATGTTGTGAGAAGCCATCCCTCCTGCTGTCCCCTGCTTGCCTCCGTGTAACTGAGTTTGGAACTGAAATGGAAAGGGAGGAGAAACAGGTTTTAAAGTACAGCTTGTGTTGTCTCTGATTCGTTGCGTCAAATACCTTGTGTGGTCAGGAGGGTTTATTCAGAACAAATGCAGTGCTTTTTTTAAGGGGGGTGAAACCAGATCCTTAGGTTCATCTCAACATGCATGGCATTTCTAGCCAGAGAAATCTGGCAGTTAGTTTTCCATCTGGCTCCTGCCCTCACCACCACCCTCTCCATCGTCCCCATTTGGCGCAGACAGGACTTGGGTTAGCTCCGTGCAAATGGGACCAGCCCTACAGCCTTACTCAGTTTTAGTTTTGTTTCCTTTCTGTTACAGGAAAAAAAAAAAAAAAAAGCCTTTCACAACTGCAGTCTGTTGTACTGAGCAGCCCATGTAAAATTAATGTGGATGTTTAAGGACTGTGATGAAGTAACAGTGCTTTCATACAGAAATGTCTCTATGCATTAATAATGCTATCATTTTAGATGGAGCTGTTGCATAAAACTGCAGAAGAATATTTTCTGCACACTCCGATTTGAGAAAATGATTGCTGGTGCAAGCCTCTTGATAAAGTTTTGGCAAGGCACATTTTTTAGAACTGAGTTATAAATGCCTGAAAATAGGGAATTTTAAGAGTAACAGGGGTACGCTCCTAGCTGTAATGACTCAAAGATATATTGATATAATAATTCTGCTACCACATAAATGTTTGGAGGATCCCTTTTTAAGACGAAAAGCCTTGCCGGAAAACATTATGTATACTCAACAAAAACTAAGTGTAATAAATACGTGTATATAAATTTCCTATACCACCTACATGCACAATTGACACGCTTTCTATAAGAACTTTTCCATGCAGCTTGTACTGGTGGATTCAGAAAATAATGTGCATTTTTTTATTATTTTTTTCAGTTATAAAGTTATATTTTTAAACATGACGTAGTGAACTGACTATTCCTAAGGAGTTTTGAGTATCTGATTAAGCACGTTCCTTAGTACTGAAAAAAATCACACATGCACACTTTTACAGTGTAGAATATTGTTTTCTGGGAGAAAAGAAACAAATGCTTTATTTGGAAGGATTTGAATTTTGTGTTAAAGTTGAGTGCTTTTACTTTGTTCTGTTGCATGCAAAGCTGGTCTGTACAAGCACTGTGTGTAGAAAGTGAATCTGGCAGAGAGGACTGGAGTTCTCCTTATAGGAGTTCCTATTGTGTCACATTAATAACAAGAATTATATACTTGGTTGTACATAATGCACTTTTCCATAAAGGGATTCCAGTGATGTTAACTCTTAATGTGGAAGTAACTTCAAATTGGTAAAAGTTCATAAAGATACACGAATGTTTTTAAGCAGTGTTCATTATAGATAAGTCGGGGTCTTAATACTGCTTGACAGTTCATTTATGGCTGTTACCTCTGACACTACTTCATATTTCTAATCTCTTCTCAAAATTGGAATTCTAATACTGGTTTTAATTAGAAAAGCTGACTTATCAAAGTGACTTTGATTAAGTGTATATATATAGTCTCATATAATTATTTCATTCACATAAAACCACGCGGTTGTTTTGATTTAGCAGTGTTCTTTTTCCCTTTTTAAGGACAGAGTTTTTCCTTTCCAGAGGAGGCTATTTCTGGGGAGGTTCCACTGTAGGAAGAAGCACTGATGCTCACAGAGAAGTTTTGTTACAGGTCTGCTCACAGCAAGGGAAAAGTTGGCTGGGCAGAGCCTGGCTGCGGTCTGAGGTCTCCGCTTGGGTGCACCAGGTAGGAAAGCATCGGTAGGCCGAACTAGTACAAGTCTCTGAAGCAAACACTAATTAGTAGAGTCAGTATAGGTTTGAACTTTAAAAATAGACTGTTAAATACAAATAGTCTTGAGAAAAATGGGGTGAAAATCTTCTCAAAGATGCTAGGTTTGGGGAGGACGTATGGCTTGTTAGTTGAGGAAATGTCTCGTAAATGCTTGCGTTAGAGCTTTTGTTCCTGTTGAGGTTATTTTCACTATGGGCCACTAAGAAAGCATCGTGTTTGTATTAACATGCTCAAACTGAAGAGAGAGGATGACTTAAAAAAAAAAAACAAAACGCAACAAACCACAAAACCTCACAAATCTAGTCAGTTGATTGGCTCCTCAGTGTTCCCTTGTGCTGGTGATTTCTCCTTTCAAAATTTTAATTCCAGAGTATCTCTTTTTGAAATAAAACTGACTAGTCTGAATTACACTTAATTTTAGGTGGTAGTTTAAGAAGTTCAGAAAGATTTGGATCATGTCTGTGTAGAGTTAGATGCAAAGATTTTGTTTGGTGAACCACAAAATACTGAAGTGCTGGGGAATACATTCAGAAAATGTCTTGTTAATCAAGTAGCTGCAATGCTGTCTTACTCCCCTTTGGCTCGTGGCTGTGCTTTTTATGCGGATATGCATAAAAGTGGTCAACTGTGCTAGTCGGTCAGCTGCAGCCAGGCCTGCTTCTCCTGGCCTCCACTGCTGCTCTGATTTCTCTTTAATTCCTGGAAATCCAAAGACCGTGAACTTCCAGCTTCTACAATTCATCTCTTAAATGCTGAACAGAAATCTCGTGAGTGAAGCAAACAGTGTAAGTTGAAGTTTAACCTTCTGTTGGAAGAGATCTGAGGCCTAGTGCGCTTCTCAGCTTTGCAGAGGATGTGGCACCTCCTGAGCACCTGCAGCAAGCTTCTCACTGCTAGCAGAGGTCAGCAGCCCACACAGTGGTTTCAGGAGGTTAAAGCATATTTACATTTTGAGAAGCTCTTCTCAAAGATTGGCTCCAGGGTTACTTTCTAGGCCCGTTAACCCTTTTGCAGAACTGAAAGTTTCCATTTAGTCCTGGCCCTGTGGAGGTTTCCATTATCTTCTCAACAGCTCTCACCCCATGGGCCAACTCAGTGCACTCAGCACAGGACCTCAGACTGTGCTCAGTCAGTATCATTCAACTTTTAGAGTGGCATAATTGCAAAGGAGACAAAGGAAGCGGTTTTAGGTTTCACAGGAAATCATGGGGCCTTGCATCAAATTACAAGAAAAACAAGATGCCAACTTTTGTTTAAATTTGTTCAGGATCTGGCCTTGGTACTGATACTGGCTTCATTTTTGATGGAAGCAAGGTATTTTTTATTTTATTTAGCTACTTTTTGGGTGTTTAAGACAAAGTAAGGACAATTAAACTTCAGACAGCATGTTTCTGTAGTTGCAGCTCATTGGGGGGCAGGTTAAACTAAACCGAAGTAATCCATTCAATTTAGAAATAAACATTCACCTGGGGGAGAATAACACTGCAATGATGTGTGTATATTTATAAACAATGTAAGTATTAAAATTTTGTTAGAAAAAAAATAATAGGTGCGGTGTTTTAAAGGGAACTTCCAGAATATCGCTTTAGGTTTATCTACATTAACAAAGTCGTACCAAAGCACCAAGCTGCTGGCATCTTTGCGGTGTTGGGTCAGTATGTCCATAACACTTGCTTGCAGTGAAAAAAAATGTTTATCACGGTGTTTATTCACTCATCAGTCACTGAGACCAACATCAAACCAGCATGTCAAAGCTCTCATGTACGGAAACTGTGGCAGAACTTGTTTTTTTTCCTGGTTCTCCTCAGGTTAATTAGTGGGGGAAATCCACACTACGCTGTTTGCATCATCTTTTCCTGTATTATCTTACTCCAAAAGCCCGTTATCCCTTCTTCACTTCTGCTCCCCCACGTTTTAAATTTAATTGTTTTAATGGATAGTAATTTACATGTTGTTAATCCTTCCCTAACTCCACGTGGCCTCACCGGTTACTCTTTGGGTTTTCCCTCTCTCTGGCACAGTTTCCCCACTAATGACTGATCTGCCTTTGTGTCAGCTGTTGTTGACGTGGATGCGTTTGATTTTCACTTTCTGAACCACAGCTCGTACATTCTCCTTCACTTCCAACAGATGGAGCTGAGCAAATGAGCACAGCCTTCAGAAGGCAGCTCAAAAATAGCAAGTTGTGAAAAGTCGACTTCTCAGCGTTGCGAGGATCTAGTCTGAGGTTTCATTGTTTTGTTGCATACACCCATCCACACCACCCCATCTATTTGATGGTTAATTCTTGCAAATGGAGGGCTTGGTTTCAAGGAAACTCGGTGATTTAAAGTCTAGAAATAAGTGTTTCTAAAACAGGAAGTTTCTGCCTGGCAACCCAAACTCTTCCTCTATAAAAAGCTTGGCAGGGCAGCCTCTCTGTGTTCTGCCACCAGCCTTTAGAAGGAAAAAATTCTTTCATACACCAATAAAGCAACATATGTAATACTTCTTGTGAAACTCGGCTCTTGGTAGGCATGGGCTACATCACCCCGTGAAAACAATGCAGCAATTTGGTAGGTGGAGGACTAATACACACACACGGATTTGTCCTTCCTAGGTCTGACAAGTTGGGGGGGGGGGAGTTGCACTATATGAAAGATTGAAGTCTAAAATACTATATTTATTTTTCTTGTGATGTCACCGTGACAAAATTCCTACACTTTGGAAAGTATTTGAGGTTCAGGACTCAAGAAATCCTAATCTCAGCTTCTGAAAACGATCAGTTTCTGAGAAAATGAAAGCTGCTATTTTTACTTTCCTAGAATATAAGTGAGTCAGCAATAACTGAACGTAATCTTCAAAGTAGCATTGCTGACGTGTTTCCTGTCCTATGGAATTCTCGCAGTGTGGCCGGGATTATCCAAAAATGTCTGTCCTTTAAGCGACTACTCTTCGGCAATCGGAGTCTCTGGTCCAGACCACTGAATAGTATTTTATCATCTAGCTGCTGTCAGTTCAGTGGGAGTTCTGTATTTACCCAAAAGCAGTCATTAAATTTACTCTATTTAATGCTCAGCTTTATGAGGCTGTTTCCCAGAGACAGCATTTTATATTGTGTGGTTCCAATCTTGCTAAAGAAGCAAACGCTAACAACTTTAAATGACAGCCATAGCATCACAATTTGGTCCTCTCGTGATGAATAAAGCATTGCATATTCAAAGTAAAATAAAGCACTTACCTTTTTAAAAACGTGTTCCCCAGATACAGTTGACTGAGACTCTATGTAAAGACAGACGAAATATTATTGTTCGGAGGATACAGCCCTTTTTATTTATGCAGAAAGCAGCATGTATGTATTATAATCACTCCTTCAGCTGCTGTAAATAACGGTGAAAAGTCCAGGCGCTGGCTGACTACAAAAACACACAGTTCTGCAAAGGAAACAGGAACTGGGCTTAAGTCATTCAAACCATACACGTTGCATGTTTAGCAAACCTATGGCTTCATCATGTGACTCTAAAGTTCAAATTATCCTCTGCAGTGAGAAGTTTTAGAACAGAAAAGTAGTGTTTGTCCCAGCCATTTCTAAGTATGTGAGGCCATCCAGTGGTTTTTTGCCTCTTCACGAAGGAATCCTATGCATGCTGCCCAGCCTTTGCAATTACGTGTTTTTTTTTTTTTAACCGTGCTGTTGTAAGTACGAGATGTCTAGAAAGGAAAAGCTAGTTGAATAAACACCGAGCAAACCCCTTACTAAATGAGACAAAGACTTAACACAGAAGTACTCCATGTCAGAATTAAGAGTCCTTATTAAAATTAAGGTGATTTCTATTTTTCCATGGGTTCTGGCTCTTGGAACACTCCCAGTATTGTACACATGCAACAAATTATTTTTCCAGATGCTCTGCAATGACCATGAAGTGTTAAAAGCCAGGATTTTGGGTCTGTAGTATGTTTTGGGTCTGGCACAGCATCAGTCTTATTAGCGACTTTTCAAAAGTGTTCTTAAAACCTCAGATACAAGTGCATGCAGCCTTCACACCTCAGGTACAAGTGCATTTGGAAAGCAGCAGCTACATCGTTCTTTCTCGTACAAGCACAACCATGGGAAAGCACTTTCTTGTCATCTTTTAATAGTGATCAGTGCTTTCTGTCTTCAAGGTGTTTTACCTGTTGCATTTTAATAAGCTTTATTGATAAACGTGAAAAGAGACCAAATGCTTCAATGAAATAAAATTAAACAAATGTACTTGAGTCTAGATTTCAGATACCAGCATTGCATGTTGCCTGGAGAAAATATGTCAGCACTAGGTCTACATTTCTGCCCAAAGGCTGGCATTATTGCTCCAAACACTTCTTGGGAACTAGAGAAACAAGTGCGTGGCAGGTCCCGGGTTGCAGCAGTGGCCCAGAGATGTTTTAGCTTTCAGCTAAAAAGTTCAAGTTTCCAAAACAGCTCTTCAGTGGGGCTCTGTGAAACGTGGTTTCCAAAGAGGTTACAAGTGTTATTCAGAAAACCCCAACTCCCATGTTGGTTTTCGTTTTGATCATTTTAGCATAGTTGTTTGCTAGACTGAGGGGGTTGT
Source organism: Aythya marila (assembly GCF_965140915.1). Classification (NCBI taxonomy): domain Eukaryota; kingdom Metazoa; phylum Chordata; class Aves; order Anseriformes; family Anatidae; genus Aythya; species Aythya marila. The sequence continues at coordinate 11,974,515 of NC_139056.1, read as the reverse complement.
TAAATAAAACAAATAAAAAGTAATTCTTCCAAATTGCTACTGAAAAGCCTGAAGCTGGCTGTGGGTGTACCTGTTGGGTATATGGTATTTGGGTTTAAGGCGTACCCAAATCCAGGTTCCTTTTGTTGCTATCAGCTTTATACAGTTAACAAGGACAAAGAAAAAATGCATTAAGCATGCAAGTCAGGCAAATATTTTTATACTGTTGATTTTCCATGAAAGATACAAATTTGAAATGTCACCTTATTCTTTCTAGGACTTGGCTGTGTGGAGAACACACTGAACTATGTAAACAACCAACTTATTGTTCTGGAAATTGCAAGAAAATTTCAGAAAGTATTTGGTCCTCGTCTGGAGGGTACTAAATTGACTTTTTAGGCTCTAGAATGAATTGTGTGCTTATGCTGAGCAGCTTTGGCATCACTGTGTTGCTGCTTTCCACTAAAGTGCTCTGGATGGGCACTTGATCTCCTTTCCAATCTCCTCCTGGATTGATCTCCTCTGCTTGGCTCAATTTTTGGCTGAGGACCACCAGCGACCAGCTGGGGTTTGTACTTTTGCGGGTTGCACTGGGTGGGTGTACGTAAGGATATTTTACTGCACCTTTTGGGGTTTTTAGTAAACTACAGGAGAACCAACATCTGCACCAAAATTTTCAGGATTATTCAAACTACTCTTCATAAAGGTTTAAATTATTCAGAGTTAATTAGCAGTCAGTGAACAAGAAGTAACTCAAGTGAAGATAAGCCTTAGCACATCAGTGTTAAGACTGCATTTCCTGTTTTTCAGTAAGTGCTTTTCTGACGAGGCTCACTGTAGTAAAAGAGAAGCTCAGAGCGAGGTTGTCCTCTAGCAAGAAAGAAAATAAAATATAATCAGAAAAACAAAAACAGAAAGTTATTTCTTACACCTCCCATCTTAAAAAAAAATAAAATGAAGAGAGAGCTTCCATCTTGAAAATTATGTTCACATTTATAAGCATTATTCTGTACCTTGAAACCTGTAGTAAGTGTTATTACTCAGGTTTATTTAGAGGGAAGAATGCTTATTGTACTTCGAATTGGGAGCAAGTAGCACGTTACAATTTCAGGATGTGTGCATAGATTCAGAAAACATCCGCATTTTACTGGTGGAGGACTGCTGAGAAATACGTTCTTCCAAGCTGATGAAATAAAAGGAAAGCTGTAACAGGAACAGAGTTTAGAAAATCAAGGTTTGCCAGGTCCATATTCTTTATTCCTTTTAGACTACGCTGATAGGCATCTTAACAGAGTGTTTTAGCAGCAGCTCACTGTGCAGTTGTTTTCACAGTTGATGCATTACTAAAAGAAAAGCAAGATACTGCTGTTGTAAAATCAGCTGTGTCCTTTCTTAAACAATAGAACAGTTCAGTTTGCTTAAACGATCACAGGGCACGAGTCATGAGAGCAGTGGCAAAACGAAGTAGTGTTTAGCTGTAAAAACTGCAAAACAAACTGGCTATGACAGTATTAAGGGTTGGCCAATAACATTCACAATTCCAAGAGCTACCTGTAGTGTGCTGCTGTTGGCAAAAGTCTTGCTTGGCTTTTGACCCAACTTACTGGTCCTATGGCAAAATAAATGTATCTGGTACCGGGTGGGCAATGATCTTGTAAAGAAAGCAGATGCGAGCTGCTTTGCTTTTGACCAAAAACTTAGCATTTCTCTTAATTGTCCTGTGTTACTGATGTCTTCCGCAGGATACGGATCCTTGATGGTAGGTTTAATTTGAAGTGGAATCCCTTTCTCTTACGTATGTATGCCAGATGAGAAACTTACCTGTGTTCTGTAACAGGCACAGTCCAACACTACTGACTTGTGAGACACTGAAATACGGAGGTTTCAGTCTGAGCATCCTCTGGAGTAATGCACATCCCTCCAGCTAAGTGCTATGGAGATGCCAATGTAAGGTACTTTTTGCTGTAGGGTTATTAAGGCAAGTTTCCCCCTGTGTAGAGGAGTGTTTTGGAGTACTCAGTGGCTGTCGCTGCCCGCTCCCAGTGCTCTGTAATGAAAAGCAACTGGCGTGTTACTGGAATTTTGAATTGAGAAATAGTCAACGTTTATTGCCAGAGATATTTTTCACAAACCACTGTGTATTTCCATCTGATTTTTTCCTCTAGTGTAATTATCTAACAAAAAAATAACTGGTGTGGGATATTAGCCGCAGAGCTTGGGTGGTTAGAGGTGCCTTGATGCTGTATTCAAAGGCTGAGCTTGCAGGCTGGAAGCTTCTGTGGTGGCATTTGAGCACCTTAGGGCTTCTTGTATCAATGCAGTGACTCAAGATTCCCAGAGAGGGAAAGAAAACAACAAATCACCTTTTTTTTCTTTTTTTTCTGAGCATCTATTATAAGCCTTTTGTTATATTGATGCCCAGTTGACATTCACTCTGTATAACTGTACTTGTGAAATGCTTTGCTTTTCATTTGAATGGAAGTTTTGTCTTTTGCTACTTAACAGCAAGCAAATTTGTGTCCTTGATTAAAGGAGTATGGAACTTTGGGCCTTTTAGATAAAACATCAAAACAAAACACCAAGGGAGCTTGTACGCAAAAGCAGGAATTGATGGTTTGAAAAGTTAATGTAGTTTTGCTTATAGATGAATTTTAGAATCAGGTGGTCTATGTGAATTTGTAAAATTTGATCATTTTGTGGGCTCTGCTTGAACTGTCTGCTTCGATGGGGTTAAAAAAGCACAGGCTGGAGATGTGGATACATAAGCAGTGGTATTAATAATTAGCTATGCCTCAGAGGCTGGTCAATCAACATTTCTTCCTCTTATTCTTGAAAAGCCATGCTCTGCGCTGCATGATTGCTGCCTCAGGATTGCTCACCCATGATTTGCCATTAGTGATTTTATATTGGCTTATCTGGGCATTGTTTGTAATGTAAGCTGTTTTATAAATAGTATTTTATTATTATTACTACACAGTAATGATTCCATTATTCCTTGTTATGGGTAGATCACCTAGGTACCTCACCCGTGAGAGCTCAAAAATTGCTTTATTTCCAAATAATACGCTAAAAAAGGATGGAAAAAACCTTTTTCCTAACGGCAACTTTCATAAAAGAGCTGGGCTCTGCGTAACGCTGCAGGTGCTAGAATGATTATTTAATTGTACATAGGCTGACCTGAAAAAAATCAGAAACTTCTGTATTAATTATGTATGAAATCTATTTCATTGCAAACTAGTGAAACCATAACTTAATTAGAAAGAATTACAATGCTCTGGAGCTGAATGGGAATGGCACTTCCTTTGATCTCCGAGCATCTTGTCAACCACAGTGACTAGTACCAGATGTTTCACAAAAAGTACAAGAAACATATGCTTTTTTTTAATAAATATTTCTTTTTTTTTTTTGTGAATAATCAGACTTAATAGTCTGGTTAAAAGCCTTCTGTTAGCTTCAAAAGTAAAGTTAACCATTGTTGAGGTTTCTTGCAACAGAATTTTCTCTCATGTACCTCGTCCTCACAGCAGCGTTTGTTGTAGAAGCTGTGCTTAATTTTGCCATGACATGTGCTTGCGGACAAAACCAGCTAGTACATATTTGTGTTTAACCAGAAATTGGAACGGATTTTTTTTTTCCAATGATTAACTTAAATCCTTTTAATGGTTTTACAGATCTTACTGCAGTTGTGAGCTGCGAGAGTGTTCTGCTAGTGACCACCAGATGGAGTTTCTAAAACAGTTTTGAGAACCTGATGCCAGGATTAACATCAAAAGTCTTTTAAAGGTTTTTTGGAGCTGAGTTAAGAAACAGTCTTGGAAAGTTTACCAACTTAAAGATGAATTTTAGCTTAAATATACAAATGTTGATGCAAGAATTATACCTTTTGTTTTTTTTCTAATTAGTAACATACAAGTGATAAGTAGAAAACCTCCTACTGGTATCAGTGGGATTTGTGGTAAAAACACTAAGATAGGGGATTAATTACATGTTTTTGAAGGTTTAGTTCAGACGGAGATGAGAATCTGTCTGTATTTTGATAGCAGAACTACTCCTCCTGTTGGCTCTGGGTATCCTTACAGGTACATTTCCTGCAGCACAGCTCTAATTCTAAACCTGTTCCTCTTCCTGTTGGTCCTCTCTCCAGGCCTCTGAGTTGGGAGTATTTATGCTCTTGCTTATTTATGTCTTCATATAATGCATCATCAACTACTTAATAACTGGAAAGAGGAAAGAGAATGCTTTTTTGTTTTACAAAACTTTTAGTAGGAAGGTTTTTCTTTCTTTTCTCCCCCCCCCCTTTTTTTTTCCCTTTCCGTTATTTATTTATTTATTTATTTATTTATTTATTTATTTATTTATATTGGGGGGGGGAAGTAGACATTTGTATATTTAATCATAAATGCTCTGATAAGAGTCTGGTATTTTAAAAATCTTTTCCTGTCATGGTTTGTAACAATACAAGAACTGTCCGCTATAGACTATAAGTAGCTTTGCCTATTTTTGTAAATGTACTTAAAAGTGCCAGTTCTTTAGAAGGGAGGAATATAAGAAAATCACGCAGACTTCCCAGGTAAGGAAAAGACTTGGTGGGAAGAAGGTAGAATGACAACACAGATAATAAATCCACTGCGCTCCTGATGGGAAGAGAATGTATTCAGAATATGTCCAAGTGTTTTGATGTATGATGGAAAGTTAAAGGAAATACAACAGAGGAAACATTTCACAGTTCAAATTTGTTGCCATGGCAGTCTGCACAGCTGTTTTTGTACATTTAGGTTGCTTTTGCTTGGAAAAACTCTTGCATGATATAGTTAAGAAATACACAAGGTTTCGCTCACCAAAAGCTGTAAAAATTAATCTTAGAGCATATGTTTCAGATTCATCAGTGTGTTGAGCACCTTACAGCTGCAGAAACTTAGGCAAAAGTCAGTCCTTCTTGAAGTCCTGACTTAGCAGAAGAGCTGAGAGTGGCACTTAGCCAGGCTCTGCCTTTGTTTTCGGTTTCCCAAACTGTGCCACTGCAGCATACAGCTCATGAGAAGGTCTTCAGCCTGGCCACTCTCCTGCTTTTGTTTCTAATGAGCATTGGTAAGTAAGTTTTCAGCTAAGTACATATCCACAGCACACACACACACACACACAAAAAAAAAAACATCAAACCTTTTTTTTTATGTGTGTTCTTTCCCCTTTTTTGGTACAGGTGTCATATTTTTGTGGTATCCTTGGGGCTTCTCTTCCTATTTGATAGTTCCTGTGACTGTTCCAAACTGTAGTTGTCTTCACCAAAATCTCTCTGCATTGACAGAAAAGGGCTGATTCTGATGCTGTGTTGGTCTGGCAGGCCCTAGTGTAACCTTGTTGACTTGCTTGCTTGTACCCGATCAGCTGAGGTTACTTGCATTTACGTAGTTCATTCACTCTTCTCGAAACTGTAGGCTTGTGAACTTCTCATGGAGCTGCATTCTCATTCAAAACCCTTCCCCTCTATGTTGTATAAAGGGAGTTCAACTGACCAAGATGTTAAATACAGCCTGTCTCGTTAAGTGTAATGGTTATATCAGAAAGGTCTGAGGAATGAAGCATCAGAAAGTCACTACTCTGCTTAGAGATGTTCTCCAATAAGAGTAATAGAAAATACTCTTTAAGCCTTTGTGTGGAAGTAAAGGCATCTTATCTGATACTAGTCTTTGACTAAGCAATAAAATATTACACTCCCATTTTGCACGGTTAGCATTTTGATTTATTTTTCACTGAGACAACACCCAGAAGTAGTGCCTTGGCCTGTTTTTTTCTACAAGGAATGTACCAATAACCATTTAAAGTAGTTTACTTTTACATGTCATCATCTTATGCTTTACAGAAAATTCAAAGGGAACTAATTAATAACTTTGAAAGTACACCCAAGAAAATATTTTCATATGTTGTGTTAACTAACTGATCCATGGTGGCTGGTCTCTGGTTATGTGCAGTAATAAATGTATGACGGAGCATATTACCCTCCTAGAGCTAAGTTTTCTTTGGGGTGTCAGACGTATTGGTGGTTATATTAAGTTCTTCAGGGAACCAATTTCTGCAGGGAGCTGATTTCCAACATCCCAGTTGTGACAGCAGAGAGAGGAGGAAGCGACAAGGACATGGCCAACGTACGCGTTAGTCACCAGCCCTGTATTTCTGGCACAAATTACTGGCCCATGAGTTGCAGGATTCTTTATGCTGAAAAAAGCTGGGGCGTGTGTGCCTTTTTACCTTCATTCGCAGCTAACTTCATGCCAATGCATAATTAGATTTTAATGATGTAAAAATTATGACCTAGAAAATCTGATAATTTAACATGCCTGGTTTGACATCCAAGTCATGCAGCTTATGATGTTGTGATTCAGTGAAGCAGCACAGGTTTAACCTTGTCTACAACAGGCTTTCTATCAAGAAGGACCCCCAAAAATCACACCTCTTACTGACCACATAGGCTTTAATATTTTTTATTAAGTCTTATGAGCCAGTAGTTTCTTTGTGAAGCTTTGCCTGAAGTCCATTCCTGTAGTTTTTTGATATAACAAGGAAGACCACAGCTCTTTGTTTTAAGTAGAACCAGAAATTTTCTAGTGGTTGGTCACTTTCTTTCCTTAACCGAACATTGTGCCTTCAGAGACCACCTCAGCTTGATTCTCAGATGGAAACTTTGGAAGCCAGGGCCCCTGCTAGGTGAAGCAACATGAAACTGTTTTAAACTAGCTACATTAGTACCTTCAGCAGAAGCAGAGACAAACATCTTTGTTAGTTCACTGATTTGACTTAATTGGATAGTCAGGAAGAGGGCTATAAGCCATAGATCATCTCAAATATTAAGTTTAATTTTGTGAGAAAATAACACTGTTAATAATGGCACTTAAGTAGTGCTTTCTTTCTAATGTACAGTATATACACACAGAAACATACAGTACACCTTACTGTTCAGAGGTTTACATTTAAACGATACACTTTGAGAAATAATTTAATAAATTCTTTGCAAATTCTTTTTACATCAGTAGGCTGATTTTTATCTTGCATATATACAATATTTTATTCATATTTAATTAAAAGCAAAATAGACAAGCCCCTATTTACAAAGTTACCAGAAACCTTCGGGTATTGAAATGGAAAAGGACCCGTTCTTGAGAACTTGGTATGTTAAAGATTTGCTCATAAAAGTTCCTCTATAGTTATGTTACTGTTCATTTCCTTGAGTATTTTAATGTACTTGCTCATGTACTGTTTTTATATAAATATTGCAAAGTTTTTGCTTTGTGGGATATTGCTTTTGAAGAGATACCATGTGAGGGCACTGAAATTAAGTTCTGAATTTCCTTACAGTAGCAGTCAGTTGCATGGCACAGTTTCTTTGAGGCAACTAATATACCAAATTAACTCTTAAAAATCTGAGTTTGTATCAGTTTTGTTCATTGAAATATAAAACCTGTTTGCCTACATGATTGCCATCACATTTAATGTATTATCAAGGATACACACAAGCATACTCAGCTCTGCTGCTCAACTCTGATCTTTCTAAAGAAGGATCTTTAGGAAAAAAATCACAATTGAGGCTTCAGGGGTAAATTATATAAAACTTGCTCTTTCTCCATCACGAGTAGCAGCTTCCATTTTTCTGAGCGGTTCCATTTGTAATGTCAAATCACTGGGTGGAATTTGTGTCGGCGTGACAGAGTTAGTCTAGCAGCTAAATGTGAGTGGTGCACAGTCTCAAGTGTAAAGGACCAAGCATGAAAGGCAGCAGAGGAGCAAAATAAAAATTAAATAAAATAGCACATTTAGATAGAGAACTGAAAAAGCTGAGGAAAAAAAATGAAGAAAGATGATGAGAGACATGATCCGAAACCAGGAATTTAGTGCGGGGAGAAGGGAACAGAAATAAATGCAACAGTCCGTGAGGCACAGAAAGTAAGGTGTCGTAGGAGAAGGGAGAAATGGAAGCAAGAAAGCAGCATACGAGTTAAACTTGCCCCTAGTGCTGCCTGCTCAGCCCCTCTGTCCTGGCAGGGTCCCAGTTCTGGGATCATCCACTCACACCAGATAAGCCAGTTCCTCCCGGCTGGAATTCGTCTTCCTGCGTAATGGGTCAGAATTTCTTTAACAGCTTTTACGTGAGAGATTTAACGTGATGCTTTAGGGAGCCTGGGGTCCCTCGGGTAGGATGAAGAGCCTATTTGTTCAATGGTTCCAAGGAAAGGTTTCTGAGGAACTTGGGTGGAAGTGAGTGCTTGAATGCTTACAGTGAGTGTAGCTCGCAATAGTTAGAACCTCTCAAGTTAAGAGAAGAAACAAAACAAAAACCCAATGGTTTCCAAAAAAAAAAGCCAGTATTGTGTTGGCATAGAGGCATAAATCAGTGTGTGAATTGGACACGGTGATAAGGAAAGGCTTCCTTCCTTGACGTGGTTTTAATCAGCAGGCTAAAGCTATGAAGTAAAGTGGTGTAATTGTGCTGGCTAGCTTTCACAGGGAGAAACCACCACCGAAATAAATGACTTACTGTATAGGGTTCTAAGGGTTAACCAGATTCACTAAGATATGAAATGCTCTTGAAAACTAAAGTCTTCCACTGGGATGTTGGTAACTTAAGGGATGATTGTATATGAATCAGATAAGCAAAAATGGCTGTGGGAACAAATGGCTTGGGTAACACTGAAAAGAAGGAAGATCTGAAAAGACTGTTCCTCATCCCCTTCCCACGTAAAACTGAAGCATGTCTCCATGCTGATAAATTAGGGTCAATTATGAGATAAGATCGTGCAATGGAAAAGGTTTAATTCTGTTTCAACTCCATGGTTTTTCCATACCAGAGGCTCAACATGCCACAGTTGTTGATTGAAGTCATGTGGAGTAAGCTGTGTTGTGATGGATGAAGTAATTAAATGATTTATTGCAGGGCCAGTGACAAAGATGCCTCGCTGTCCCCAGGCTGGTGGGAGAATATCAGTTTAACTTCTACCCTGTCCATTATTAAGAACGCAGCAACAGCTACGGGGGCAGCAATTCAGTTTGCTATTGTGAGTAACTTGAGTTTTTTTTTCCTGCAGCAATGTTTGTATTTCTCATGTATTTCATACACTCTGAACTGTAGAATTTGGCAATCTGGATTGGATTTCTTCATCCCCATTGTGAAATACAGAAACTATACTTTTACTGTGTATTCAAGAATCACATTGGGAGGCAGTCCATTTTTCACAGGTCAGCAAAAAGCTGATCTTGACTGGAATTTATACCTATGACTCCCATTTTAAAATCTTGTAAGTATTGAAGGATTTTGTATGGTTTCCAAACTTCCAGTGATGCCCTAGATTAAAGAGATTTCAATTGATTTGTTGCAAACATATCCCTTGAAAATACAAAATGTTAATCATAAACATATTTATTTTTAAGACAATTACTCTTGTTACATGAACATATGTGGACCATAACACTTAGCCAGACGTTCTTTACTACTTGAATTTTTATTTAACTTTGTAAACCACTGTGTCCTTCATTTTAATATGTGGGATAAACATCTCTCAGTTCCCCTAGAATTAGTTAATAAATATTTCTGAATTCTTGAAATGTCTTAGGATGCCAACAAAGCACTGGAAGAATAAACAAGTTTTTGTTAATTGTTATATCTAGGAAAAAAATGATTTACCGCACATGTTAAAAACTTAGGTTAGTTTGTGTGAGAATATAATTTCTGAAAATAGTAAATTAGAGATCTTTTAGAGGGAATTCAGTGATGGAGAAAGAAATTAAATAATTTAATTTATAATTAACATTTACTATTTGGACATGTATAATTGGATAATATGATCTTTAGTAAAGATCATTATATCATCTTCATTGAAAAATACTATTTACTTCATCAAGAATAGCACTGTTACTTCTTTGTACAGAAAATAAGGTAATACCTTTTCCTCTACAAGATACAAGGTGCTGTGTATTCGGTCAGTACTTCAATAAACTGTTTAGCGATTTCTTCAGACAAGAATATTAGAATGATGAAGACAGAGCTTACGCTTTGTAACCAGTTCAGTGCACTGAAAATATTAGGTGTCACAGGAATTACAGCACATAGGCCAGAGTCTTACAAGATCTCAGCAAATAATTAACTATTTGAAAATTAAGACTGTTTCATTAATTGAAGGCTCCTTCAAGTCTCCTGGTTGGGACTGTCACATCAGTGACTTTGGGTGCCCACACAGCAGTGGCAGTCTGAGTGCTGGTATGCTGGTATACTATGTCCTGCAGTAACAGCACCAGGGTTTTTTTTTTTGCCTATGTCATAACTTGCTGTACCACTGTGCGTTCGTGTGAACACCCTTGATTTCCACAGTGTATCTTTTTAAGCAAACGTCGTAGTTTGTTAGGAAAGTTTTTGTTAATGTATCTGTAGAGCAGAGGCATTACAAAGCTGCTTGAGAAAGCCAAGAATTTGGATAAAATCTTGGTAAAATGTAATATTCGACTGTAATTTTCATCTGCAAATCTTCCTTGTGCATAAGTAAATGTGCTTACCAAAAGGGTAACATAATAGGGTGTCCATAAGGTGAACTGTGTACAGACTGTGGCAATCAAAAGCCTGTGCACTGACGGATCTAATCGTCCAGTGTCTTGATCCAGTGGTGTAGCCTCTTTGCGTATTCGCAAGATCAATATAAGTGCATAGAGTACCGCGACAGCTGGTACAACATACCCGATAAAGACCATGATGGCATCTGCTGCCTCTTTGTTCTGCATCTTGGAACATTCAATTATTTTAGTGGATACGTGATTGCAGACGTAGAACAGAAGAGATGAGAAACTTGTCAGCATGGCTCCACCCCATATGAATCCACAGACGTGCTTGGTGTTGTACACACTTGACATATAAGTTCTAGGTAGAGCGCGTTCAATGTAGTAGTCCAGACTGAGTAACGTCGTAGAGTACATGGTAACTAAAGATGAGACGTTGAATAAAATAAGCAAGGTGATATAAACTTCGTTGTTAGAATTCCAGATGGCCCATTTTGTATTGGCAAGACCTAGAAGGTACATTGGTGCCAGGGTGTTGATGATGAGACCGGCAATGGCTATGTTGACGAAGTAAACATCTGGCATCGTCATAGTTGCTTTGTTATACAGATTAACCAGGACCAGCAAGCCATTGTAGCAAAGGCTAATTGGGAAACATATAATGAGGTAGAGTAGGGACAAGATGGAAAGCACAAAGTGGAAGTCATGGCAGAGATGCTGGTCCTCACTGTTCTCGGTACTGTTTAAGGTTTCACAGCTCCACATAGTGATTTTAGCTCTTTTATCTTCTCTGCTGGTTACCAGCTTTCCTGTGGAGAGAGAAATAGTAAAAGTAGTATTGAAATATTACATTGTAAGTGAAATGGAATGTTGTATGAAGAAAACATTTTAAAGATGAAGATCACACCGTTCATGTAACTGATCTATTTCAGGTCAGTGACTGAAATGCCTTTTCATCTTATTAATCTGTAAGAAAGTAATATATGAATCAAAATGTCAGGTGACTAGTAAATAAATGTACAAAAGTTTTAATTTTTTAAAATGAAATTAGTGGTGAATGAGTTGATACAGGATATTCAACAAAAGTAAACCATAAGCTGTACATCTTTAAAAGAAATACTGGTGTAATATATGAACATAAGTACTTTTTAAAAAATTATGAAACAGTGCCTTTAATGTATCTAATACAATGTTAAAGTATTTGCTGAAGAATACAAGAGGAACTACAAATCTCAGCAATAAGATGGGGAATGGAATTCTCTATGGTGTTATGTGGTAAATACAAATAACCTCTCTTAGAGAGCTTCCTAAGAGGCACATCCAAGGCAGTATGATGAATATATTTTGTGTCACTGATAAAGCTAACAAAGACTAGAGGAAACTTGGAATTGAGGTGGAGACTTTTTTTTTTTTAGCAGGTCTGTTTGTATTCAGACTTCTGTAACCATTTAGTTCTGAAAAAACAATGGACCTCTGTAGTTTAGGGAACCTAATATTGGTGCAGCCTGGCTTTCCAAAAAGGCAAGAATTAGTTATCATTTCCTCTCAAAATAGCTTGAATTCTTTAAAAAGTATGCTAATGTCAGTAGTCATTGTCCAGCTATCTTTGTTTTATCATCAGAAAAGAGATAACATTTTAACTGAAATCAGTGGACTTCTCAAAGCAATCATGAAAAGTCTCTTTCCAAAGTGCAAAAATAAGTAATCTCTAAAACACAACTGAAAACATTCAAAGCCTTAAAATCATGGGTATTAATCCTGCCAGGACATTTCTGGGACAATGTGGAATTTATGTGGCAGGTGATTTCCCATGTCAAGCGTAGCCTCAGATCATCAGATATGCAGCATTGTTTGCTCTTTCCTTTCAGCACATATAGAAAAGCATAAGTACACATAAATGCATTCTTTCCAGAGAGAGAACAAGATTTAATCAAATCCACAATAAACGTTGTGCAATTACAATGAATGTTACTAGACAGCATGCTACACTCAGTGAACCATATGCCTAAATGATACAGTATGGGTTTTGTAAACATCAGATCTTCCACGGTTCCATCTCTCTAGCGCTAATCCTTTGACACTTAGCTGAAGTACAGGATTTGTTCCAGAATCATGTCAGGTTCCATTTTTATTTCCTGCTGCAATTACTTGGTGTGTATTTTTTTTTCTAAATACCACAGTCCATGCCAGATATCAGGCTAAAATGCAGTCATTTTAGCTGGCCAAACACACTTTTATTCCACTGTCATATATTGAATTTTCTCAGGTAAGGGACTTCTGTGGCAGTAGTGCAAGATACAGTTCTGATGTATTCAAAGCTTTCCTTCACCTCTGTGGAAAAACTTGCTTTTGTTTGTTTTCTCAAATCAGTTCTCTAGCTGTAGTATTGCATAGGTGTACAAACTCTAATATCATCATGGTGCCTTTCAATCCTCATACTCTTTTTTTTTATCACTGAAAGCAACCCAGTTCATTTTCAGGAAGAATCTGTTGTTTTCAAATCTTTAAAAAAGGAAAAGACAAGCTGCCGTGCCCAGTTGAAGGTGACCAAAATTATGTCTCATTGAACTGCTAAGGCTTAATTCAGCCAAAGCAGCAGACTGGAACGAGGTATTGCAAATATATGCATTACAGTGAGCGCAAGGGTGACTAAGCACCAGCACGGATACAATCACGTAATTCCATTATGCAGGTTTATCCTTAAGCACGTAACTTCGATTACTCCAGACTGAATTACATCAGCCACAGACTACCTGCCTGTGTATTGTCTCAGAAGGAGATCAGCACTCTTTGCTGCTAAGCTTTATATTTTACAGCGTGGTGGGATGTCTCGTGTCCCAGTTGTTTGTAGTAATTACCCCTTTTTACCCAACTCCTCTAACTGCAGGTAAATAAGTTCAATTTTAATGACAGCAGCGGTAGGAGACTTGTCCGACAGTAATGTTACGAAATCTTACAGATCTTACCTCAGAAACAAGCAAAAATGAAATCCCTGTTAAAAGTACTTTCTGAAGAGACCTTGTTAGCAACTTCTGGACGATGCCAGGCAAAGTTCCTACTGCTGATGTCCCTCTAACACAGCGTTCATCTGTGCGGGTGCTCAGCCCACGGCTCGCCAGCTCCTGCCACAGAGGCAGCCCCGGCCTCCAGCCGCAGCCTGGCCAGGGCCTCGCCATGCTTCAGGGGCAGGAGCTCTCCAGAAACCCCAACCGAGCGCTTCTCCAGCGCCGGGCACCTTCTCAGCCCCGGCGTGGCTGCGTCGCGGAAGCCGATGCTGCGGTGCTTGTGTTTGTACTGCCTTCTGGCTCAGCCAGCCCCAAACACTTCCCCCTCTCGTTTCGGCCGGGTTTACGCTTTTATCAGACTGCGAATCAAGGTCAGGACTTGAAAGGTGGAACCGAGAGGAAGGCGAGTCCTCCTGCCCGCTGCTCGCGGCCCTCTTACCTCCCGCTCCATCTCACGTTCCTCCGTGCCGCGGGACCCGCAGGCGCCCCGTCTGCGATGAGGGGAGCCTGACGAGATGCCTCGGCCTTCTTCTCCGGGGGCACATCGCCTGCCGCCCCACGGCGCGCCACACGCTGCACTTGTTTTTCCCCCGGTGACTTACTCACAAGTTTGTGCACCGCCAGGCCCCTCCCTTTCGCTGTTTACAGCCCTTTTTTTCCAGAAGTGAGAGGCCGGGCTGGCAGCCGAGCGAGCTGCTGGGGTGCGCTCAGCCTCGGGGCTTCACATTCACGGCGAGCAATGCTGGGGCTGCAGCAGTGAGCAAAGCTGGCAGGGGAGTATCAGATGGGGACGTTTGAGAGCCCCTTCCCTGCCACCTACAGCTCTTGGGCAAGAGCATGTGCTTTATTTTTAACCTGTGGTAAGAATATACAGCGTTGAGGTTTCAGTTTTCTAGGCGATACATCCTGAACAGGCAGAGTCACCCATGTTAAGAATCACCCAAGTGCTTGTCCTGCTTTACAAAGGTGACTTGTAGCAGGTAGGGAGACGAGTTTCTGGGTGTTTGAATGTGGAGATGGCTTTGGTGTTGAGAAGAGGGATTAAAATAAGACCGGTCCTCACTTTGTGATGGTGTTAGGGATTCCGCGCTGTCTCCTTTTTTTGGTAAGTTGAACAGCGGGTTGTGCTCAGTATTCATGCCACACACAATTAATGATGTATGTACTCTCTATCCTTAAAATGAAGCATGTCCATGCTGTCTTTTGAAAAGTTTTGCGCTGTAGGTTGATAGTTTATTGCATATTGAACTGTGTACTGTGGATGTTTTGTTGGTCGTATGAGAACTCCTCAGGCTCACAAACTGAAGTCGCTTCCTCCATCAAAGTATAGTTTAATGGATAGTGACAACTGAAACTGAGAGCTGCCCCCATTTTCCTAAACCATTTACCTTATATTTAGAGATTCTGAGTTCTCATTCTGCAGCAAATAAACAGCAAAAAAAAATCCACTAATTAAAAATTAAATTAAGCAGGTGTTATGGGGTAAACACCAGAGAAACGCTAAAAATGGTTAGTCTGTGTTGAGTTGCCCTTTTCAGTGCAGTTTGTTTTTATAGACAAGGTCAGTGCTTCTTGTTCCATACCTAACAATTCGCTATGAATGTTGTAAAGCCACTGTAGCTCCTAAATAGCAGAGGATTCATATATTTCTTTTTGATATGTAGTCCACAGACAAAATTAAACATGCCATGAATAACTGTGTTACAGACTGTGCCATCCAGTCTTGGCTGCCTCAAAACTTCAGAAGGACTTTAATCATCCGAAGTTCGCTGGGGAAACAGCAAAGTAGGCAAGGTATTAGCATAGAAGTACTTCTAAAGCTTGGATAGCTGGATGGAAGCCAGTTTTTTTACATGTCATAAAAATTAATGGGGATTTTATTTAGATAAAAATCTACACATAGACTTGAGGAAAATGTCTTACAACATGCAAAAAGTTAAGAGCACTTGGTGGCAAAAATTATTGTAGAAAAAATGCATAAAGTAAACTTCAGTTAATGAGTAAGAAAAAAATCAAGTGCTGCTTTGTTCTACTATAGAGTCCATAGCTGTAATCAGTTGTTTTCTTCAGAAATACATAGGGCAGCACCAAGTTGCAGAGCAGGTTGGTTAACAGTTTCAAGCATGACCATTCTGCACTGATTATTTTATTTGATGTAAAAAGAAACAAAACACACACACACACCTTTATCCTACTGTAGCACTGTCTCATACTGTGCAGTTTAGAAAAATAAATGCTTTAGTCTACTGGCCCTGTTGAGTTATCATCTATACATGAAATAGCTTTTACCTAGATAATCTGACCTCTGAATATGCATTTTGACAAGCTGTAGTATCATTACAAGCCATATGTAGCTAATAAAGCTGTTGCCAACAAATGAAATCTCTAAAGAGGCCTAAGATTCACGCTTTCTCTTCTAGAGTTCCCAAAGGATCTCTTAATTTGTACAGAGACCGAAAACAAGGAGTATTGCACAGGAAAGGCTGAACAGAGCTTTGCTCCACTGCACAGGCTTGTTCGGGTGGAAGATGAGAGAACTGAAGGGCTTTGCCAGACCTGTGCATATATGCATGAGCCATGACTTAGTAGATTGTCAGCTACTCATCAGGGTTTGTAAGGTGCTTTTAGAAAGTGACGCACTAAATATTATTTATGGATTAATCCCTAACAATTTAAATAATGGATGATTGGTATTTCTGAAAAGTAGCATACCTGCAATTAGTTGGGCCTCAAGAGGAGCACCCTCTGAAATCTCAAGCGCAAGAGAAAGCCATGTCATGCTGCTGTTACCTCGAAGTCTGAATAACATGACATTTTTTTTGGCTAACTAGTTTACATACATGCCATAGGGATTAACACAAGAGTTGTTGGCTGGATATACAGAAAAGTAAAACTAGATTGCCCAGGTTAGATGAGAGGAGAAAAAATGCAGCAGTGCAGGCAAGTAAGGTCCAAATCCACCTTCCTTGTGCAGTCGCTGAGTTGCTATTGTTTATAATATAATGATACAGCTCAGATAAAATGCTTTTAACCTTAGTGTAGAAGAAAATCCTGCTTGATGCTGGGCTGAAAAACAGGCCTCTTCCAACCCTATCATTTATGTCTTCATGGTGCAATCATTGACCAGTTTGACAGGTGGTATACTTATAATTGATACCGGTTTCATTTTATAATGTAGTTAATTCCCTGCACTATAACGTGAAAGAAGCCATGACTAAATTACAAGAATAAATGATGTATAAAGTAGCATTAAATTAATCATTCTGTCTTGGTTGTTCAAAAAGTACTAAAAAAAAAGCAAGAGGAGCTCAGTGGGAACAGGGGTTGTTTTCTTCTTCCTTCAGTCTGAGCACTTTCTAACACGGTTCTGCCAGAGGGAGCACAGGGTTGCCAGCCCTGGCAAGTGAATTCAGGGGCACAGCAGGCCTTGTGGCCACCCCCTCCCACTGACTGCACCTTTATCTTTGGCTCCTTTTTTTAGCACAGTAATTTGAACAAACAAACAAAACCTGACCTTTGACTCAGCCCATCCAACTGCTGCCTACCCCCACTTCGCTATGCGCAATTGGAGTCTGTGAGCCCGTTTCCAGCCTTGCAGCTTACTGCCTCCCTTCAGTCCCGTCTTAGTCCTTCAGAGTTCCTTCCGCCCAGATGTAAATGCTTACATACGTTTTCCTCTGTTTTTTCAAAAATCTTGTGTTTCACATCTGTCTGGCCCTTGTTTTCTCTGCTCTCTCTCTGTGATGGCTCCATTCCAGTTAGCACTGCACCCCCCATCACCGTTTGCTCATATAACACACGTATAGTATTATACCCCTCACAGGGGTTCTCAGTATTACATTCTTCACTTCTTCTCTTCTCTATCACTTTCTTAAGAGACATCCCAAGCTGCCTCGGATACATTCTTAGGCATGTCAAGCCAGCAACAAGACCTGCATCTCAGCAGCCACGGTGTATTTCTGTCACACGTGGAGTGAGGACACAGTTGCTCATGCTTCTGAAGTCATTCTTAGACATCGTTCATTCATCTCGCCGCTTTTCCAGAAACTGAGTACACGGCTACTTGAGAACACTTCAAAATTCAGCTCCTTCCCATGGGCCCCTCTCACTTGCTTTGTGACCCTTTTTATTGTTCGGCAGATGTTCGCAGCCACCGTCAGTTGTTTATTCTCTCATTCTATAAGCACCAGCGTTGTGGTAAATCACCCTGCCTTATAGCTGCGGTGTCATTCAGCTCCCACTTCTGTGATAAACTGCTTACTGCTGCTGGCCTGGTAGCAGCCCACTAAATAAATGCAATTTTTTTGCTTCTGTTTCAACGGTTTGCTTATATTATTTTATTATTGCTATATAAATATATATCATTCCCTCTAATATAAAATATTAACAATTTTTCAGCTGCACATTTTGTTTAGATTGTTCATTTCTTTGGGAATCTGAGTGCATTTAAGGCCATGCCAGAACTAAGTTCTCTGCAAATTGCTGTCAACAAATCAGTAAGCATCAAGCGAGTTCAGGCGCTCCTTTGGAAGAAAGAGGAAAACTCATTTTTAGGTAATGGCAACTGTTTTTTCAACACTGTGTCTTCAGGTTCAGAACTGTGTCTTCTGTCAGATGGGAACTGAAGGAATTTCTTCTGTCTTTAAAGTTCATAGAAGATTGCTCAAAAAATGTGTGTCCATCAGTTGTGGATAGCTGCATTTGCTTTTTTTTTCTCATTTTCCCCTCAATTTTTAGGTAGCTTAAAGCTTAGGAGAACAGATAAGATACTCCAGTATAGGAAGAATAAAAGATCAATTACTCTGGAAACCACGACAGAAGCTGCCAAAACCCGTTGTATCTGTCAGTAAGTAGTAGCATGGTAGTGGTCTGGAGAGTTGTGGTAACCGAGTACCATGGGATAGAGGAGAGAAATGAAATTCTTGCGAAACTGGGGAGGCTAAGTCTTGTGAAGAGATCTTCCATACAAGTCTGGAGAGGCCTTAGTGCTGGATTGAGTCCCCCATTCAGAGACAGATCTGCCAGGCACATCTGCCCTCCCAGCTAAATCCATCCCTTTCCCCCGTAGGGCAGCCTCAGCAGGAGCTGGGTTGCAGTGGCTGCCCAGGGCTCTGCAGGGGTTAACTCTGTACGCTTGGTTGTGTTGTTCCCTTATCGCAGTGCCCAAGTATCAGATGAGTGAGTATGACTGGTCTCCTGCTCCACCTCTTCCCGACTTTCGCTGTATCACTGAATTCCCAAAGAGTCTCTGCATGGAAAACATGACAGACCTTTTCTTCAGCAGGTATTACAGCAAGAAGGGATTTGCCAGAGAGTGGACAGTGCCAACTTATATCATGGAATTGTTGTGGCTCAAGGTTTCATTACTGCAAGAAGTGGGATCTCTTACTTTTGTGCACTTGTAAAGGAAGGCTTATCCACTAGGCAAAATAATTTCATGTTCAAGTGAATCAGTGCATATGCAGTCATTACCTGTGTTTGTCTACAAGCCTTAGCTGCCTGGGTTTCTGAAATAAGTCACAATTTTTAGATACCCACATATCTACTCAGTAATATTTTTCTTTAAAAATCGAGTTATTTACAAAATTAAAAGCAGCTACTTTTCTAGTACTCATACTCCCAGTAACTTACAGTGTATTAAATAACAATAATAATTAGAATGAAGCTTCATAAGGTGTTCTGAATTCTGGATTTTATAAAGCTAATGGGACTATGCGAAATGACAGCTTCTAAATGTCAGCGGAGCAGACGGCTCCGTTCCACGTTCAGTGTGATCAGCCAGTTAGTGCTGCTCCTCCAGCTCCTCGCTTACGCTGTCAGGGCACATGGAAGCTGATTTTGATACAGCTTTCCTGCTTTAAAACTAAGTAGCAACAAATCTAAAGTAAAGAAAGTTCAGCGTCAATTCAGATGAATGAAAATTGTTTTGCGCGTTGTTCGGTTTTGTAATTGGTTCAGTGAAAGCCTTTAAGAAAAAAAAAGCTGTAACCTGTGGCACAATTTCCACTATGCTTACAACTGGTGAGCCACAGAAACCAGAAGACTTAATTGAAACGTACAAGTTCAGTTTCTTGGAGAGCGCACAAGACCTTTAGCTGTAGCAAATATTTACATTCAATTTAAAACTGAATGTAAGTTGCAGTTTCTTTTAATGTGAAATACTTAAGTCAGTGGGTCAGACAAGGATTACATACACCTTCAGAAAGCACTCTCAATAGCTTGAAGTTGCTGTTCAGAATGTAGCAGGGACTCGATAGATTTACACGGAAGCTGCAATTTGTCCCACTGTCTTTAGTGAAACTATTATTTTTTTTTCTGACTTAATGAATAGATGATGGGTGCATGATTCACTGAAGGATCTTTATTATAGGATAAAATTTAACTTTTACCCCCCCAGTATCTACAGACGCCTTAAACTGTAGAATAACATGTCAGTTTGGGGCAAAAGACTGGTTATGGGGGAAAAATGCATTTATGAAACATCTTTTGTGTGTGTGTAAAGATCAGATCTTGGAGACAAATTTAAAATTCTCTGTTGAGACCTTTTTAATATTTTAGAAAAGAGGAAGTCACAAGACAGCTTTATGCTAAATTTCTTTGTATAGATCATTTGCACTTCTTTGAGATGGCAAGTGGCCAGATCTCTGAATTTCCAGTGTTTTGGGAGTTGCTTAGGATTCCAGGAGGAAGGATTGTTCATGAACTGAACGTTATGATTTAAATCAACATCACTCCATTAAAGACCAATTCTCAGCAGTCAAAATCAGTGCAAATTATCCTGTTCTAGATATCGGGGACTGAGCTCATCCCAGTGATGGAGCGTCAGAGGCACCAGCCCTGCTGGGACTGCCCTGTCCATGAGCCAGCGCGGTGAGCTGGCAGGGTGGAACCAGCAGCTCTTATCTTATCTCAGCCCTCTCCTTGCTGGCTTCACCCGTGCTTGGGGTTTGTGACGGAGCACTGCTCAGAGCTGGCAGCGCGGAAACATTCCTCGCAGATATTTAACTGCCAGTTGCAGACTGACAGGAGGCACAGATGGTAGTTTTCCTGGAAACTATAATATAATGTCATTTCCTATTAGAAGCATAAGTGAAAGCTGACTCGGTGACTTATCAACAAGAGATCACATTGGCTGTGTAGGACACTTGTGAAACACTCAGATTGCCAGGACCATGTTTCCAGTAAATCCAAAAATATTGACATAGTTCTTTCCCATATAACGCTTACAAGAGTCACTATGAAACTGGATTGAGTTTAGAGTTTGAAGGGAATAATCTGCCCCAGCAGTTGTAATGTGGCTGAAATGACTCCAAAAGCTGTCACATCCATTGAAGATAGCAGGTATCTTCCTGATCATTGTCAGCAAAAGTCTGAGACATCTTGTTCTGGATGCTCCTACGACTTTTCACTTCGCTTGCTTGCTGAAGGAAATACCAGTTCCTAGCTGCCTCTGTGACTGAGATGAACTTGCCTATTTGCTGATTTCATCTTATTCCATTTATAGTGTCTGGAGACAGTATTTTCACTGAACGTTTTAGGGAGGTTAGTATAATATTAATACTGATGTAAGGATGGCTATTATTAGACTGTAAGATCTGGAGCAGGAGCTTTCACTTACGAGGGGCTTGAAATTAACTGAGGCGTCTCACTGCCACAAACAGGTGGTGATTTGTGCTGCTTGTCTTGTGCAGCTTCCCATTCCGCTTCATCAGTGACAGGGATTTTTACCTGTTGTTCATCAAAATTTTCTGTTGATAGTCTTGTTGTCTTGTAGGGCTCCCTGTAGCACCTACATGTACGGGATGATCCATCAAACTCCAAAAAGCCCATAATGACCTTTACCACCTTCTGTTCTAGGATGCTTGCCAAGCCTTGGACAAGCGTACGTATTTGATGTTCTGTCACTTGACTCCTTGGCTATGCTTTCACAGGTGTGTGGGTGGGAATGCTTCCTTGGTTATTTTTAACGGAGCTCAGTTCTTCTGTGCATGTCAGTATGAGGCCACACAAGCATTTCCAATGCCAGAAAGCACACGTACTTTGTGAGGGCGAGCAATGCGTGAAGGGAGTCTTGGACCTGTGTAAACCTTGGCTCTCTGAATCAAGTCTCCCAGTACAAAGATATCTGTGGAGTTTTATCTCAAGTATACTACCTGTAACTGCCTATTACCCTGCATTCTGTCCAACCCATGGTATTTTGGGAAGCATTGCTTAGGATTTTTACACATTCCTGGGAGTACAGCCCAATAAATGACATTGAAATAAATTCTACAGCTTACTAATTGAACTTTATCATTTCACATGTCATTAAGCAATTATTGTTTTTTTTTTTTTGTTGTTGTTTGTTTGTTTGTTTGTTTTCTTTGAACAGGTTTATTATTATTATTTTCTTCCAGTTCCCAATAGGTATACACCTTAATAAAAATATTTCACACCACAGTAAGCCAGCACAACTCCTGTAGCAGATTTTGTTACTGCGGAAGCTGCATAGAGCCTCGATTATGAATTTACTTTGTATATCTGCTTCCTTCTGTGCTAATGGTTGGAAGCATGAGGAGTAATTACTTTGTCACAGAGCCAGTTTCTTAGTAATGATTGATAAATGATTGTTTTTACATAGCCCACAGATACAGGGTGCATACGATCATTAAACCACAGTTTGTGAGGAGGTCGCTGGAGCCAGCTAGCCTATCTTCACTTAAATGAACATTGCGTGTTTTAGCTGTTATGGAAAATTTACAGTATACTCTGATAAAGGCTTATCTGCTGTTCAGATCCTGAACACAGCAGTTAAAGTGAGTCATTCAGACATGAAGATCATGATCATAGATGTTCACATGAATCACTTTGTCCAGACGTTCAATCAACTTCTTTTTTCATCATTTCAGAATCAGTTCAAATTCTATTAAAATCCCTGCAAATCCAAAGCAAATCCTGCTTTGACTTAAATGATGGGGCCAATCAAATACGTGAAGAATATGATGCTGGCGTAAGAAGTAGTATGCTGCCTTTTTATGCTGCTTTAACATTTTTATAAAAAGGACATAAAGTTCAGTTGACAGAGCCCTAAAGCGAAGTAGGTCTTGTGCTAAGTACAGTAGAAAATAGATTTGCAAATATCATGGTGATTAGCATAGTTAAAAATGCTTGTGGAGGCTAAAAAAGACAGCAGTCATTCTGCTTATTTAAAGCTTCTGCTGAAAGCAGGAAATTTTTAGTGCTTTGAAGTTTGCCTTTGGCTTACCTTCTTTTGTAATATAAATGAAAATGCAGCTTAATTGTAATTAATTAGTTAATTGGCTATTTCAGTGTCTTCTAGCTGCTTTGCAGTAATATTTCACAGTATGGCTTGCTGTGTGTTTTATTATTGTGCTATGAATAGAAGATTCATAAGTATCTCACTTTCACTGATAACTGTTCTGCTTTATTAAAGGCTAATTAGATTAATTTTTGATCAATTCCTCTGCTTCATGTCTGTCATACTGTTCAGAATTTAATGTAAACTAAAATTGAAGATCTCCTATATTCAGAGCATTTAATAATAAAACCTTACAAGCACATTCTCAGTACATACAAGAAACAGTGAGAAGTGCAACCTGATATACAAGAGAATGAAAATTGATATGCATAAGAAAGCCTACTGTAACTTTC
Organism: Aythya marila; assembly: GCF_965140915.1. NCBI lineage: Eukaryota > Metazoa > Chordata > Aves > Anseriformes > Anatidae > Aythya > Aythya marila. Next base: position 11,951,347 of record NC_139056.1, on the reverse strand, counting down.
TTTTAGACAAGTAGATAAAAATAGAAAGCAGTATCATGAAAAGTTTAAACAATTATGTTTTTCCTAAAGAACTGACATCTAAAAACTGAACACTGATTTGTAAAGATAGAGCTACTTGTTTTCATTCAAGGTACATTATTACCGGTTGTTTCCAGACTCAAAAAAACAACAACAAATAAACAAACAAACAAAACCCCACAAAAGGAACCTAAAAGTTGAACTTCTTAAAAAATCTCACCTGGTAGGTACCCCCTTGCAGCTTCTGGATGGCTGGCAGAAACATTTTGCCCATCGAGACAGAACCTTTAGAAAGTAACTCAGCAGAAACTCCAATCTCTCATTTCTCTAGCAAGAGTAAACAATAGGGGAGGCTTAGAAAAAGCCCGCTGACGGCTGCACCAGCCCTGTTCGTGGCACCGAATCTGTATTTACATGTGACTTCCCCTGCACATACATACACATAATCTTTTAAGCTTCAGCTGCACGCTGCTATTGGCGGAGAGGGCAGTTGCAAAAACAAGGCATCCACAGTGATATCTCAAAGTGATTAAGTCCGAAGGGTGAAGGGGTGTTAATCATAGGGCCTGATCCTGCCATAAGGCCTATTTTGTTTACTGTATTCACAACTGTCATAGGATTTTGTTTTGTTTTTTAGCTGAAAGGACATTACTGTGGTTTGAGAACAGTCCAACCCTCGGTATAGCTGCATAGCAGGGGACTGATAGTGCTGGGGGGAGCTGCTTTGGTACCAGAAAAAGAATTTTTACCAGAGAAGTAGCTGTTCAGCAAAGCTGTGCATGCTAACAGTACAACAAACCCTGAGCAAAGTGAGCCAAACTGGCAAAAATACTGTGTTTGTAAAATTTGGTTTTCCTTAGAGCTTCTCCTCATGGCTCCATTTGTCAGGAGCCAAACCCTTCCCACCTTCAGACACCAATGCTACATAGCAAAAGCCTGTAGCATCCACCTGGCCTCTGTAGAGTTTAGACAGAAACCAGCATTAGAACTGAAAAAGAGCCAATGTATATTTTAAAAAATACTTTAATGTAAACCTCGGAATTATTTTAAGCATGCAAAAAGAACATTTTAATTAAAACAAAACAAAAAAAAGAAAATGCCACTGCTATATCATTCTTACTTTAATGAGATGATAAGTAAATGTAAATTCCTTCAATTTGAATGAAAAGTGTATAATATCAGGATTCTGTGTACTTAGCTTGAATACAAATAGTCCTTAAATAATTTGCCTTTTAAAACTGTAGTGAAGTATTAATTTATGTGTTTTCCTCCCTGCCCAAAGCAGGAAGTGTAATGGATGCTTTTACTTATTAACCAAAAAGGAGTTGACCCCTAAAATATATGAAGAATGTATGTAACATGCTCTTTGGTGTATGTAAAATGTACGTGTTTTGTTATTTTATGCCACTAGTTGTTTATTTTTGCTCTTAAAGCACCTTGTAACCTTAAACTTCACAACAGGACAAATATTTCTGTGGACTTAAAGGTAGCACTTGCGAACTTTTTTGACTGCTAGTGTTTATGATCGATGTAGTTGCCTAGTTCAATTACATTTTCAGTTTGGATAAGCTTTTTTGTTCATATTAAAGTAAAACTTGGTTTTCCATTTTTTGTCTTTATAAAGGTAGTAGCACTGTCTGTAGATTCAACTATTAATTTTGCTGTACATATAATTTTCCGTGACATGCTCTATTTTGGGTATTTTGGGGGATTTGTCAAACTGATAGATAACAAAGCACTTTTGTAATCTCGTATTTTTATGGGGAGGCAGTGTGGGGCGGTCCAGAATTACGCTTTTTTTTCCCTTTTATTTAATGGTTTGTAATATTTTATATTTATCTCTCTTTTGGTTAAGCCATGATGTGTGGTTTGTTTTGAAACAGAGCAAATACCCCCAAACTGTGCTGATTTACGTTTGATGAAATATCAGTGATGGTCGCCTGCAGAGTTTAAGGCGAAGTGGGCTTTCACTTTGAATTCAGACCTCATAAACTTGAGCGTACGGGCTTTGTGCAGGAGCAACATGAAGCTATTGGGAGGTGGAATTAATATTCCTTCAGTCCCTGAGGAGACCAGCGGGTAATAACGTGGCTCCTGTGCGTCTGCTGCTCCCCTGGCGCTGACAGGCCGCACCACGCGTCCCTTCCTGACACTTCGTGCCTTATCCTGATCGGGTCTGTCTCACGCTCTTTCCCTGAGGCTTGTTGGAAGGTAAAGGTGTGTGATCCCTACGTGCTGATGCCATGCAGTTAGTGGTGGCTCTGAGCATGGTGGTGGAGGCTGTGGTGCTTAGATGGTGTGGGTCCATCCCTTTGCCGATGCCCTTGGTGTCGCGCTCGCCCTGGTGTTGGTTGGGGCCTACCTGTGCGGCTTTGTGCTCAGGCTCGCTCCTGGCCAACAGGCGAACAGGGATGCCTGATGTTTTCCTTCAGTGACTTATTTTTTAATCTGTCTCATCACAAAGTAAGCAAGTGCCTGCCTAGGTGAAGGTGTAGCCCTTTCTGTGGCCTGCCCTGTCAAGAAATTTAGCCCATACTTCCAACACCTTTAAACACAAGGCAGGTATTTTTTCTGTGCACGTGGTGGAGATTCAACTGGGCAGGAGCACAATGTAAGCGTGAGGCATCAACAAAACCACACACACTTCTGCTCTGCCTCCCTGTGAAGGAGAAGATCCTGACCACAGAAGCCCTGGGGGTCTCCTCCCAGGCTTAGTTTTCAGCTACTTCATGTTGCTGATAGTGGCTTGATGATTGCTGACTTAAATACGGCCCCGAATACAGTTACCATTGCTGGTGGTTCCCTGAAGTTAGTGCAGTCATAAAGCTCCTAGTAAGCAGTAGCTGTGTTAGTGTGAAAGGCCTGCTGGAGCAGAGCAGCTTTCTGTGTACATATACATTGTGGTGGTTCAAGGGATGAAGTCACCACGAGTTTGAGATGCTGATGTTTCTGACACGCTGCTGCAGCTGATACAAACTGATAGACAATTCTGGTAATATTTTGTACTTACGGAAGCTAAATAAGACAAAGATTAGTAAGTTCTGTTCAGTTTTGTTCAGCAACATCATGACTTTCCAAGGTTAATCTGTTAGGAGTGCTTAATGCAGTAACTTAGACTTAGGTAGAGTTACTCCAGATGGATTAAACAAATCGTAAGGCTAAAGTAAAAGTAGTTATTTAGGACTGTGGTTGCTTGAATATTATTTTTATGAGCTGAAGTGGTTTTGTTGAAGCATCGTTATGACATTAGTGAATTAGTTGCTGTGCATCTGGGCCCTTGTTACCCATGCATAAGTTGTCAGTAAGGAATAGTTATTTAAATAAAAGGGTTATCAGAACTACTCCTCAAAATGCTTTTAGTCCTAGCTGAAACGATGGTACCTTCAGAGGAGCTCAAACAGCAGATCAGTTAGTGCACGATGGAGAGATTGTGTTGTGGGCAAAGATCTCCTCATTCCATTGCGCAGATGTTTCCAGTCCCTGACTGACACTTTTTCCTGTTTTTCAGTGCTGTTGTTTTAAGTATAGAACTAAAAAGTAATATTAAGGGGGATTCATTTAGGGCTGTTTATTTGAGTTTTATCTTAGCATGAGAATTCAACAAGTTTATAGTTGGTCATAACATGCCTGAAAATGCTTTGGTAATCACTTTAAAAAAGAAATAAGAAATTGAATTTGCAAATCAAATGAAGTAAGGACGACTTGCGAATTTTAGATCAGTTGCTTTAGAGCTGTCTTTTGTATGAGGACAACTTTTAGTGCCTCTTGTTTTGTAATCTGCTATGACATTTCAGGTTGCATGAACTCTGATGGAAAACTTTAAAGACGAGCCTGCAGTTGTGCCCACGCTGTAACCCAGATACTTACTGCCAGTTCTTTCTTCAGAACCGGCATCCCTATTTTGAGAAACATGCGAGCAGCTTCCCCCTGCCTGGCGGTGCAGCCTTCCCGTTGGCAGGGGCTGCCAGCCCTGCAGCAGTGTCAGCGGAGGGAAGTGTGTCTGCGCTCCCGCAGCTCGATTTCAAAACAGGACCACAAAGGTGCACTCTGGTATGGTGCCTTATAGTGAGCTCAACCTGCTGAGACAGGTGCCTGAGTTTTATTTCCCTTGCCCCAGATGCACTGGTACAGGAGGGTCAACCTGCAGTGGGTCAGTGACAAACAGGCTGGGAGAGGAGCGATAGCATCTGCACCCATCACGGCGCCTTCCCCTGCTGACGTGACTCAGGGTGCTGATGTGGTTTTAGCAAAAATCCCTCAGACCTGCTAACCCAGCTAATTCTGAGCAGCTTTCCAGAAGTATTCAGAGCTTGTGATTCCTTTCAGAAAATGCTTTTTATTTAATTATTTTCAAAAGACCACATTTCTGTTTCCAAAATCATGGTTCTCTGCCAAAAATAGGACAGAAACCAATAGTTGCGTACAAGTGGGAATGATAATAACGGGCAAGGCAGGAGTATTTCTGTCTTTTCTATTTAGCAGATCATTTCACTTGGGTTCATTTATATTTGACCTCTAATCTGAATGTCCAAAGCACTGAAATTCACTGTTATGTGGATGTGTTAGAGACCCTAATGGCATTTTCATGCATCTTTTGTTTCTGCGTACTTTGGATAATTTTATTAGCTATTGTTTGAAAATGTCATTAGACATTAAGTCAGTTTATTTAGCTATCATAGGCTAATCCAAACGTACAGAAGGTAATACCCTGCTCCTGACCTCTCCCTGCCTGCAGGCTTTCAGATGTTCTTTCTTCTGCAGACCTCAGGTGGTTGGGAAGGGGAAAGGGCTTTCACCCTTTGGGTATTTTGTGAAGACCACAGGAGGACAGGCTGCAGGTACCCCAGCTCGGTTCCCAGCACAGGAGAAAAGGGAGAGGAGATGATAAAGCAAAGAAGAAGTCAAGGGCTTTGCTGTCTTCCTTGATAAATGGTAGGGTGAAGTCTCCCCACCCTTTAACCCTTTTAAAGGTCTTAGATTTAATGCAGCAAGTTTGCATGCTTGAGACTGTGGTCAGCTAGCAGGATTTCATAGCCAGTTGACCATGAAGTACTCCCTCCTCACTTCTAAAATCTACTTGGTTGAACATTACCTCTTGAAGCTTTGCAGATTTGGGGGAAAATTCTTGCACAGAAATCTTTCAAGGTGAGGCTACAGGGGTCAAGGAACTCTTTCTTTTAAAGGATATTAAAAAAGAAAAAAAAAAAAAGTAATATGCCTCAAACATAAGAAATTGAGTTGAAAATCATTTCCTCTAGTTATTCATTTTAATATTGCCACTTTGATCTGTGTGGATTTGCAAATACAATTTATTAATAAATCTCTCCCACAACAGGTATTTTGATAGTATAAATCTATTGTATTTGCTGCTAATAGCAAACTTTAAAGGGAAGAAAAAAAAAAAAACAGAGGAAGAATGCAACAAAAATGTTGACCTCAATGAATAAAAATTGGACTGTTTGTACCATGAGAAAATGAGATAATTATGGCTATAAATTCCTTTGCTCAAAGAATGAAAATAAACAACATACACACTATGTGGAAACAGGAGAGAACCATTGCATTAGGACAGATTCCCTGTAATCTTTTCTCCATGGTAATTTTTAATAATGTGGGGATGTTTTTTTAGTTAAGGACTAAAACTGTTGAGAATGTTCCTGGAGTTTGGCAGCTTTGCAAGATGAAAAGGCCTGGTTTACAAACATTCCCGCCCAGGAACATATTTGGGAGCCAGTAATGTGGTGTTTGGACACTACTACTACGAGGAGCATTAGATGCATTTCTTACTGCTGCATTACAGCCATCTGGCAGGTAAGGGCTCTGTTTGTCTCCTGTGAAGGCTTTTTAGAAAGTCTAACTTGGAGCCATTCCACATAAAATTTACTTGAAGGCTTATTCTTCTTTTGGAAAACAAAACAAAACAAAACAAAAAAAAACAGGTAACAAAAAAAATACATGTTAAAGGGTTAAACCATCAGTTACATACAGCACAACAGCACCACAAGCTATTTAGGGCCTTTGTGGAGCTTGACTCTTTATTTCTAGATTGAAAATGAATTTTTGTTTTAAGTGATAGTTAAATGGTTTTCTCTGACACAGATTATTTGTGTTACACAAACCGTATCAGATCTGTCTATAAAGCTCAGCATTTTCTCTAGAGTGTCTAAATCCTACTACAAAGAGTACTTGCTCCTTAGTCTGACACCCAGTAGGGATAAAAGGCTGACATAACATACTACTAACTTGTTATAATTAATTGCATGTTTCTGTACTTAAGTGTGAAGGGTGGAAAGTATTGCTTTAAAGACTACCTACAAAACTGGTGAATGAGCAGCCACTTCAAAGAGAAACGTCCAAAAGAGCAACAGAAGGGAAGCTGCTTTTGAATTCCCTCAGTTCCTCCTGGCAGCCCCGAGCTCACAAAAGAAGCAAGAAATGGTGCTTTTCTGTTGTGTTAGTTACACAGCCAGCTCCCAGCAGATAAACCTGGAGGTGGAGCCGCCATATGAGGTTCCTTTTAATAACCTGTGCCTGACATAGATGCCGAAAGAGTCTTACCTAACTTTCATGGTTTTCTCTTTCTGGCAAAGGGAGGTTCCTCATGCCAACTCTAGACAAGAAACAGACACAATTCTGGAGCCAGTTGTAGCTCTCAGTTGCACTGGCACATACTTGAGATTGAAGCCTTTGCAGTTAATCCAGATTTACAGCTTTACAGCTGAAGCAGCAGGATGGATCTTGGCTTCTAACCCCTTTTTATTTTTCAGATTTCTCTATATACAGCATTGCTGTAGTTAAAGAAGTAGAGCAAAGCACGTGAAAATGGAAATCTGATTTTTACAAGAGTGCTCAGTTATTTCTTTAGGATAAGTTGAAGCTCCCAGAATTGTGCTTTCACACTAATTGTCCTACGCTTTTTGAGCCTTGCCTGTGCAGCCATGCCCTAGGTTCCTTTAACCAGCACTCCAGCTGCATGCAGCATGTACTTTGTTGCTGCAGATGACAGCTCCAGACGGTTGCCTTCATTCATTCTGGTAATTGTGCTCTGCCCCTGTCCTTCTTAGCCACCCGCTGTGCTGTACACCCTGCACTGACCCAGTCAGCTGCCCGATTGCTGTCTGTCTCCATCACTCTTTACTTCCCACAGCTATACCAATGGCTTTGTCTTGGCTTTGGCAATTCAGTTTATGATTTACTAGTTCCTTGTGTCTCAAATTCTGGAAGTGTATGTGCACTTCCATTGTCTTCAGGTGTCAACAGTGAATGATCAGAGTGATCATTTAAAGCAGGGTTAGGAGGCAATTGTGAGGGTAGCTATTCCTGATGATACAGTAAGTAAAAAAGATCAAGTGAGTGAATTTGTCATTTCTAATAATTTCTTACACTTAACATTACATGAAATTAGACCTGGAAAGGAGGGACTTGCAGTAGGTGTGAAATGCTAAAATGTCATCTGTGTCCAGCTTCTACAAAACCTTACCATCACTGATTGCCACTGTAAGAATTAAAAGTCATCTCATGTAGTCCACAGCAGCAAATATTGTCAGACAACGTATAATGGAAATTTGTAAGAGCTAATATTTAATGTCTTAAAATGAGAAGCATCTAGGATAACTCTTGAAATCACTTCACTTGAGTACAGTATATATTAACAAAAAAATATTAAGGTTAATACTAAAGTACTTTCACCAGATGACTTTAAATTAATCTTAGGATTACCTTAAAAAAAAAAAGGAGAGAAAAGAAAAGAACCTTCGAGTACTGGGGACACAGGGCATTCTTCACATTGCTATCTATCACTCTCAAGCATGGCATTGAGAGAAAAATTAGTCAGAAATAATGCCATTTCCATCCCTAAACCTGTGATTATTTGAATACTGAATGCTTTTAAATGATTTGTTTCAGGCCTTTATAGTACAAATTCACTTTTGATAGTTAGATATTTACAAAGAGGCAGAACAAAACCCCACTGAAGTTAGTAGGTCCCGTGGGGCCCGGGGTTCTCTCTCACAGAGCTGGTTGTAGTGCTTTTCTTTATCGTTGAAGTGTTTTAGAATGTCGTTTCCAACTAAATATATGTTCTGTATCTGACAGGTGAGGAGTACCAAACTTCAAACCGTCAGACAAAGTGGTTTTCCTTTGTTTTGTTTAGGGAGATCTCTTTGATTATGCTTGTATTAAAAGTGCACTGCTAGGTAATGATAGAACATACATCTGCTTAAACCAAATTCAAAGAGTATCATGAAGTGACACCTGCTTAAGTTTTTAATTAAAGTGACTTAATCTCTAGCGATCTCTACATACATAGGCAGAAAGTAGCTGTGTTTAATGTGTACTTTGAACCGCCATTCATTTAGAAATCAAAGATTTGTAAATGAAACACAGTATGCTAGACGTGATGATATTGGACTGGAATCCCTTTTTGTTGGCATAGCCTATTTTTTCTGATGCTGCCAGCCCCTGGGAATACATTCTCATTAAAATTATGTATAGAAGCAAACATAAAAAGAAAGTTATCTTAAAAAATAAATAAGTGCATATATAGAACATTTTTAAATATGCAAATATATATAGTTGTTCATGTAATGGGGAATTGCTCCTGCCTTTTGTGAGCAGTGTTCTGCCATTAAACAATTGCACTGTCTGATGAGTTACTATTTTGAAAAGTGACTGTAAAACCATCATGTATTTTTTTCATCAGTTTTCTAAATTTCAAGTCTCTGGCGGAGTAGGTCAGGTAACTGAATGCTATTTAATGGTACTCCTTGTTCTTCAGTGGGTAGGGTCCTTAACAGGCTCTGCTTAACTCAGTCATCTCTCCCTGTTGGCAGTGGCAGCGCATGGCCTTCACTTTCCCTGCTAAAAAGGCAGGGGAAAGCTCCAGCTCCTTTTTGTGGAAGTCGTGGGAGGTGCCATTTCCTCTAACAGGACTCTGATCTTTTCCTTGCTGCTGACTGTGTTGGAAGGCTCTGCAGAGGAATACTGTTTGTGTGCCCTACAGAAAGAGATCTGTTTTCCGTATTTTTCCTAACAGGGTGAATTTTGCTGAGGTAATATGTCTTAAAGACTGATCTTAGTTTAGTTGATATAAGTTCATATTGTCTTTCTCTCAGCTTTCCACCTACAAAAGTCCCTTGATATTCTTGAAACAAATGTACAGACAGTCCTGTATTTTCCCTCTTTTGTCAGCTGGTGATGGTAAATGTCAGTAAGTGATAGTGAACGCTGATTTGGAATGGGACAAGGAAAAAGAAGCAGAGGCAGTTCGGTTTTTGCAGATCCATAGTTTGTTATCCCTACCTACTGGTGACACCCATGGTGATTTCCAGCGTAATCCTATGTCTGACCACACTGCTGCAGTCCTCAGGATGGAATTTAACATGTGGGACCTGTAACCTCGCTGCCTGGCACAAGTCTCCTAGTCATGATTTTTCTTTGCAAAACGAACACTGTCTCCTACGTCAGGAAGGGAGACAGAAACTTCATAAGGGAAAGATGAACAAAGCCCTTAATTTGTGAGAGGAAGGAAACTGGTAGGGAGAGAGCACGAGCACTGTAACAATGCCAAAATGGCGGGGCAGATCTCGGCCGGCAGCAGGGAGGGGTTGGGGGCAAGCTGGAGGTGTAAAGCACTGTGCTGATAAATGCAGAGCGATAAATTGCGAAGAAGATGCAGGTGCTGGAAAGGGCCCTGGGGTGGCTGGGGAGTGGGGGCGTGCGGAGGAAGCCCAGCTTGCACGGCTTCGCTTGTAACCCTGCTGGCACGCTCGCCTTGTCCGTGTTACGGATGTGCGGAGGTAAATTACTAACGAAGATGTGTGCGGATCCACCCAGAAGGGAGGTGAATGTTTCTTGATAACATTGTGTTCTCAAACATCAGCTCTGAAATGCTCAAGACATTTGCTTTTGATTTTCCTTTGACCACCTGCAGAGCTCACCAAACTAGTTTAGGGTGAGAGGAACAAGACTGCGCAAGGAGCTTTGGCTTCATTTAAATGTGGGTAGTTGTGCTGTTACGATGGGGAGTTAAATACTGAAATGCTAGCTGTTTGGCTTTTTTTCTTTCCTTTTTTTTTTTTTTTTTTTCCCTTTCCTTTAGAAATTCTCTCTTTCCCTCATACTATGGTTTATTTATATTGCTACCTTGGCAATATTGACTAGCATCTATAGGAACTGCACTCAGGGAAAGGTGCTGAGATTTAAAAAAAAAAAAAAAGGGTTAAAACTGACACACAGGTATTTCACTATGAAGTTTACTGATGGCTGTTGCTATTGCATGTCCAAAATTCATAAAGGACAACTTTATTTGCCCTCTTTCGTGTTGTCTCAGCTTTGCTTCAAAAAGCTGCAGTCATCACTGGATGATTTAAATCAAAAAATAGAGTCAGAGGTTAAACTTTTGCCTATTGTCTTTTTTCATCCCACCATGCATTGAAGTAAGGAGCCCAAATCTGTCTGCACAGTAAGCCTCCTGCAGGTGCACAGTGGTTGTGGCTTAGGTCCACCCAAAACTTTCTCTTCTGCAGGTGGAGTGAGCCTAGTTCCCTCAGCCTCTGACCGCAGGGCTGCAAGTGTTCTGCCCACAGCTGTCCTCATGTTCAACTGCTCTCAGTTTATCAAAGGCTTTTGGGAGGAGGGATGCACAAATCTATACAAAGAAATATCATTTTGGTCTTTATGCAAAAAGATCTTTGTGTAAATCTGTTATGTGGAGGCTTTGGGAGGTTTTCATGTGTTTCTGTGATTATTTAAAAAAATAGTTGCACCACAGTCTTGTCATAGCAGTATGTCTGTGATTATAGTAGGTAGCCGAAAAAAAATCTGGGCAATGAGCTCAAACTTTTTTAGCTGTGTCTTGTGGGTATCTAACTTAGAGGAACATTTTCTAGGCCAACTCTAGGTTTTGGGGTAACAGACATTATAATAACAATAGCAACAATAATGGCCCCTAAAAAGATGGGATGGATTCAGTGGGTTTATGATTGTCCTTCAGTGAAGAATTTAGACTAGAAGCTTGTCTTGCTATGGCTGATACCTTAGTACATCCTTTCTGTCCTTACACATGAAGTAGACTCTAAGATTAGTGTGGTTGAGTATATTGGAAGTAATAGAAAACAGACACAGAAAAATTGTTGCATGTTTAAAAAAAATCATAAAATGAAAGAGGAAGTGCATCATTTATTATAACACCATGTAGACTAATGAAAAACATACTGCAGCCTGGAAATTTGTTAAGAGCTGAACTCCAAAAGTTTCCATTCCCAAAAATGCCTTGGGGCCTCCGGCTGTAAGCTTGTGGCTAAAGAGGCCCTATGGTAAACTGACATAAAAAATAACTACTCCATAAACATTCAGCTCCTGTTTCACAATAGTTGGAAATAAGTTTTAAAGAAGTGTTCCCAACTGATACTGACTATACTTTATCAAAGTAAAAGGAAGGCAGGCAGTGCGTTTATGACTAGAATGTCAAACTGGGAATGAAACACTGGGGAGATGGGTATTAGGCACAAAAATGTTATGCTCATTGTACAGAGGAGAAAATGAAAAAGATGAAGCGATTTGCCAAGAGCAAGAGCAGCAGTCAGCACTGGCAGAGCTGGTGTTAGCATTAAATAATTCCTGGCTCTTGTCCTTTGCTCGTTAACTAGAGCAGGGCGGACAGCACACCTACGACACGCTGCTACGAGCAGGTCGCCAGCCTGTGCTCGAGCACGTTCTTCAGGCTGTGTGCGAGCACACCCCTGTGCCCTCAGAGGAATGGTGTTGGTCCCTTAGAGAAGGCTGAATTTGGTGTCTCTTTTCTTTTAATCTTTTTGTCTTTCCTAAAGGTATGTTTCTCCTGCAGAGTTAGCCCAAGCTGATTCACTAGGTGTTAGCTTTGCCTTTCTCCCCACTGACCAGCCTTTGTCAGTGCATGAAAATCTCCAGCACTGACCGTGGGGTTTCAGGCAGTTCTAGCTGACATGATGGCCTGCTGGTAGAGGTGGTGAGGACAGCATTACAGCCCTGATTCCTTCCTCGCAGGGGTCGGCAGGCAGTTTGCAGAGATGATGTCAATTAAATCCTCCAAGTGGTTATGTTCCTCCAGTCTGTTTCTGCAGTTCCTGTGGATCACAGAGGTTCTCCTGCCTGGCAAGGAGTCCTCAAGTGCCTTAGGATCACGGCATACATCCATGAAGTCCAAATTTCACAAGGCTATAAAGATGTTGTAAGCTGGAGGCGCCTTCATCTGAGCCTGTGTAAATTGCCAGTTTGTGAGCTTTGGGGAGGAGGTTGATCTGGGAGTCAATACAGACTGCCTTCGCTAACTCTTCCATGAGCACTTAGTAAGTTTTCTAGTACATTTTCACAGAAATAAATACCAGGTCTAGAAATCCCAATGTTGGTAAGTATTTTCACTGTTGTACATTAATAAAGTAAACATATGGCAATAGCAGTCACACTGTATTGCTATACCTGTACTTACGTGATGTGCAGCACAGAAGAATGTCAGTCGAAGACTGAACCACTGGAAGAAAAAAAGAAGAAAGAAAAGGTAAACCAATTGCTCATAGTTGTTTGAAAGAAATGAAAAGCAAATTTCATAAATTCTGTTAAATACATTTCATGTGTTATATTTCACTGTACCATGCTTTTTATAGCATTTACAACACACAATATTTTCATGCAGTGATTAGAAAATCCAGAAAGTAATTGTTTACAATGTTTGGTATTGAATTGCTTCATGATTGATTACTGACTCAATGACTGTAGCTGAAAGGTTGATAGAGTTACTGTATCATAGTGGTGTTGGTGTTGATGGCTTTATTTACATTTTGAGGTGAATTGAGTTTCTTGAATAAAAGCTGTGGATTGATCTAAAAATAGAAACTCACAGCTTTCTTCTCCTCATTGGAAATGTCACATGTACTGGGTTAAAACTGAAATGGAACAATCCCAATATGAAATATTTGGCATGTAGTGAGATACTATGACAAATGTCAGTTTGATTTGTTATTGTAAAACACAGTGGTTTTGGCATACTGTGTTACGCTAATTCACTTTGGTTACTGAGGATATATCTGCTCCTTTGCACACTGTGGGAGAAAATATGGAAAAGATGAATATCTTTTAAAGTATATCTTTTATACTTATATTTTTATAAAATATCTTTTAAAGTAAATTATAACAACAAAGGTGTAGTATGTGTGACCACTAAGAATTTGTAACCGGTATTTCAGATCTAAGTTATCTAAAGGAGAGGAATGATGTAAAGCACTAATTTCCATATTTCTTGCAGTTTAAATTAAAGTTTTAAGTCTTTTAGCTTGGATAAGTGATTGAACAATAATACTTGGAGAGCAAGATAACTTTAAGAACAGATTGTCGCTATAGTAAAAAAGGTGTATTTTCCCCTAAAAAGAAAGATTAACTTTGAGGTTACTTAATTATGACTGAGTTTTGAGGGAAATAGAGTACTTCATTTGTGAAAAAATGGTTTAAGATAGCAGCCTCTGCCAGTTTATTCTTTTTATATTGAAGTTTTACTGAAAGATCAGTAAGTGTCTGTGAAAGATCTCATCTCCCACTGGCCTGCATTTCCCACTAGTGCTGCTGGTCTCTGTGATGGGAGCCACCAGCGGCCCGGCCCAGCCCGGCCTCTGTCCTGTTCCTCACGTCTCGTGGCAAGCATTGGAGGGACCAAGAAAAGTACGTGGTGCAATCGATATTTGGTTGCAATTTTAGTTTCACAATCTGGTGAAGAATAGTAAATAGAAGCACTAATTGCTATTATTACACGGCCTTGAACTTGAGAGAGCGATTTCCGTGTGTGTGCCGTGGCCTGTGTGTGTGCCGTGTCACGCAGCTGGAGATCACCTCCCTGGCTCGAGCAGCCCTAAGACCTGCTGGCGTGCCTGGCTGCTTGGTCTGCAGCTCTGGCTGGCCTCCCATCCCACCACAGAAACAAATGTCTGCTAATTCATGTGAAGAAACAACAGATTTGCTGTTTATAAATTCATACAGATTGAAGCTGTGTTGCAGGTGCTGTTAAGACAGCTGCCCCGAGCTTTACAGCACAAAACACATGTGGGAAGCTTTTTCCCTGTTCGTTAGCAAGTTCGTCAGGAGGATGTGAGCAGTCCCGGCCGATAGGCCTCACTGCTGGAGCGTGGCACAGCTGCCTCATGCTCTGGCACTCCTCAGTGTCCCTCAGCGACCTCCAGCCCGCCTCCTGACTAACACAGCCCCTCAGTGCCTTTGCTGCGGCCTCACATCCAGGTATTTATGGACGTGATGGAATTAGACACGTGAATTGTCATTGAATTCAGCCGGCTAAGCTGCACAAACAAACTTATTTATATCCATGGCTTGCTGCAGTGCTGAGATCGGCATTCAGAGGACCACTGTCCTGTGCTCACACGGGTTCGTAGGGTGGGTTGGAGAAAGATTTGTCCATACCAGTCACCAAGAAGCTTTGCTTCTGCTGACCTCATTGGATTCATGAGGGTAACGTGGGTTTCGTTGCCTCCCTCCATGGTGACTCAGTAGCTTTTCCTAGATTGATCTGTTTTTCTTGCATTCTGAGCCCTGTTGCTGAAGTACATTTTCTTTTAAGTAGTAAACTAAGTTTTAGGAATGATTAAATCACAACGTGAATCATAACTGAAATGCTGAGCTCTGCATACTGCTCTTCACATCTATAAGCCAGCAGGGATGAATAACAAGTTTTGTAGCGACAGACTTAGAGCGGGTCTGCAGTTCTGCTGAGAGGTGAACCCACTGCTTTATGTGTCTTTTGATGTAAGCAGCTCCAAGGGAATAAACAGCTGGTTAGTCAGTTTGCAGAGAGCTTGCAGCGTGTCTGAATGCACAGAAGCATTTCTAGATAGCTTAAAGAATGTAATGCCTTTTCAAGTGTCATATGTCATGCAGCATATAATTTTATTCATGAGGCCCGAGTTGTGTATTCCAAGAAAAATCGTAGATCGTATTAATCCTATTTAATTCTGAGTCACAACATAAAATTTTGCAGTGCTGTAATTAACAGTAATGAAAGATAAGGAGCAGCAGCTGTATAGCTAATGAAGGAGTTAATTTCAACGTGTATTTTAGCCCATTAAGTACTATAAAGCAAAAAGCCTTGTGTTGCCAGCATGAAGCAAAGGAAGGCAGTTAACCACCGCTCCCCTTGCCAGACCAGCAGAGCTGGGGATGCCGTACAGTTTAGGCTTCACTAAAATTGATTCATTAGCTAAGGCAGTAGCATGCACTACAAATGTGGAAGAATATATAAATCATTGTTACGGTTTGTCTTATCCCAAGGAAAAAATTCTTTCTTATTCTGCCTATGTGAATATCATTTTTTTCTATGAAAATGTTTCCCTCCTTTCAGGTTGGAGTATATTTTATAAACTGATTTAACAGTTTAGTTCAGGTTTTTGCTCTGTCTGTCAAGACTCTCCAGAGGCTGAAATCTGCAGGCCATCCAATACATCATTGTTCACATTGTACTTCTTTTTAACAAGTCTGAAACGTTTTCCTTGTGTGGTTTCGCAACCCCCTTTTTTTTTTTTTTTCCCCAACAGCATGAGTCCTATCACTAGATCAAATTTAGAATTCACTGCTTCCAACAATTGTCTAATGGATCCACATGTTTACACAGCATGACATTGGCATCCAGATAGTGCTGTCAAAGTCTCCAGGCTGTACTACTGTCTCATGCTTCCTCCCTTCTCTTAAAAAAAAATAATAAAATAGCTACAGTTACAGTTAATCTGGTATTCTGGGAAGCAGTGAACAGTGCTTTTACTTCAGCCACCAGTATTGCTCCCAAAATTTAGAAAACAACCCTTTTTTTGATCGGCTATATATGAAAATGTCAACTCTCAGGTATTTTATCAGCACTTATTGTATCAATCTCAAAATGCTATTGAATGGGAGACCGGAAAATAACTTTTCCAGACTTGTTCTTTTTTTTTCTGTCCTGAGGTTCCCAGGCTGAATGACAGCTTTTATCTGTGTATGCCACTGCTACCAGCACAGGCGCTTGTGGCTTTCCGAAGCTCCCAGCTACTTCTCTCTGCCACTGTGCCGTTGTGTCAATACGCGTTTCTCTAGCCTGATGGTGAACAAATTACCGAACTGATGTGTCTGCAAATTAACCCACCAGCAGGCAGCCTCAGTCACTGGGCGTTTGTGTGGCATGAGAGGACCTTTTGTAATTAACTCGCCTGTGTGTTTTGCACAGTGCTTAATTCCTGTTCTGTGTGATCGGATGTAAATAAATCAGTAGCAATTACTTGGCAGCAACTTTCTGCAATCAGTTGCTCTGAAGAAACTTAGCCCATGGTAGCATTAAGCAAAGGAAGGGGGGTTTGGCTAGGACACCAGAACCTTTCTTTTTTTAATGCTCTCATGGGATCTTTCACTTCCACACAAGCAACTGCTTGAACTGGCCGAGTGGTCTTGATTTAACACTGCTGTACGAATACTGCTTGTCCCAGCTGCAGGGTATCATAACCTCTATTTCCTTAGCTTAGATTTGAAATCTGGAGCCATATGATTCAGATGAACCATGACTGCCCTCTCTTTAACTTGATGTATTTGTTTTGAAAATACCATTGTTCGGTCCAGGTTTTAGCTCCTAAGCAAATTAAGCTGATTTGCACTGGTAAATGGGGAATACTTAACAGCTTGATTAAAAAAAAAAAAAAGGCAAGAAAAGCTGAAGCAATTTTTAACTCATCAGTGCCAATGAAAATACATCATTAGCATAAACTTTTTTAAAAAAGTTTTTAAGATTAAAAATGATAGGTTGTCCCAAAGGTAGCTATAGCTCTGATGCAAAAAGTACTTCCAAGAGCAATTACATGCTATGCAGCAACCTCACAAAAATGTTGCTGCAGACAGGTTTCAGAATGAAGGCTGATGAGCAGAACTGGGTTAGCTTTGCATTCAAAATTTGATTTTATGTGGGCTTGTGTTCTTGTGAAGCTTAGATACAAGCTCTTGGATTTGAAGTAAAGCCAACTGGATTTGTAAAGATGCCTATCGTATTCCCTGGCCCTGTTCAAATCACCAGAAAATATTAAGGCTGACAAGCCTAACTTGATCTGCGTCTCAATATTTTTATGCTAGATTACAGTATACATAGAAAAAAGAAAAGTCTCTACCACAGCTGCAGCCTGCTTAAAAAAGAAAAATTAAAAAACAAAACAAAACAGGCCTTTTATTAAAAATAAACATATACCAGAGAAAATGGAAAATCACCTAATTGCCCATGAGGGTTTACATATGTACCACGTGACCAAAGGTCAAGCTAAATTGCCATGATTTTCTACTAGGGTTTTGTAATCACTTGTTATATAAATGAAGATTTCTTCACAGGCTTTAATTGGTACTATTTTATAATTAAGCTTATAAACTTCATAATCTAATTAGATTCTTTTTTTCACTGCTGGTTTGTAGTGGCGTTTTGTGAATTTCCTTATTTATTTATTCATAAATGCTCAGAGAGCCTAAACAGCAAGTTGAGGGCTGGGATGCTTTCCCAAATATAGTTCAGAGCTGTCGGTCAATCACTGAGCTGCTCCTGCTGTCCGAAATAGAAGTGGCCCCAGCAGCACCTGCCAGGACAGCATGTACAGGGGGCTAAGTTTGGCAGGTCGGGATTTCTGTTCGATAGCGTGCAGGCAGGTTGCTCGTAGGGTGTCTGCAGAGTTGCTTCTAACTGTTACATGTATTTTACAGGATGGAAGAGTACTGAGGGAATTGCATTCAGATACTGAAGACGACCTTATAATTAAGATGCAATTTTACTCGCTTGATTTAGACAATTCTGCTTGCTGCCCACCTGCTTGGACTGAGTGAGGTTCTTCCCTTCTTTTTCCCCTCCCTCCTGGGGTAATGCACTGTACAGGTTCTGAGTTTGGTGGAAGACGGTGGAACTATTCCAGATTTTAAAGCTGTTTTTGGTGTCTGATGGTAGTGCTACGGAGCAGGGACATTTGACGTTTGCAGAGTGCATAGCAGCAGTAACATGGCCAGCTGGAGCAGCTTCCTGCACTTTACCGTCAATTCCCTTCTGACTAAGGTTATTCCAAATTACTTATACACCAGAAGACATAGCCCATCCCATTTTATATTTTATGGAATGTCCCAACCTCGTAGGCTGCTCTGATTTCATTTATATTCACAGACGCACCCACAAAGCTTCCACTTAGCACGTCCCTGTAAGTCAGACCTGCACGGGCAGCCAGGAGCGTGCTTGCTCCAGCCCCTAGCGCTGCAGCAGCCTGTGCTGGTGGGCGGAATGGCACAGCATCCTTGCTGGCCAAGCAGCTCCCCAAAAAGGAGCACATGTGCCTCCTGGCTTGCTCTCTGACATGAACGCCTGCATTTTCTTGCCAAGCAGCTGGCCCATGGGAACATGACCACCTCCTGACAAGCTGCAGCTGGGATGTCCACACTACCTCCCCTCCCCGTGCATGCCAGGTGGTGCAATTAGTGCTCAGCTAACCTGGTGTTGGGTCACACAGCAACAAGAGAGAGCTGTCTTTGTGCCTTTTACTGGTAGTTAGAATTGCTAGAGGTAAAGACGGCAGGAGGGAGGCAGAAGAAAGGGTGGCGAGCACTGTAATGCTCCTGAATGGGGAAGCTGGAGGTGGGCTGAATGTTATTGTTACAATAGAAGAGAAGAATGGGATTTCGCAATGAGAAGGAAGTGGAGTGCCATGGCATTGCTACATCAGTTTCCAGTGGCCCACCCATTTGTTTTGACATAAATACCTATGCTAAAGCTATGTAGGATAGACACATACCTTCAGACCTGTGGTATTTAGGTTTCATTATTACTCTTTGACGGTTGAGCTTGATGTTTTAGTATTTTGTTTGGAGACTTAAACATTTAGGTTTTTTAATTCTGCCCTTCTAGCCATTTCCCTGATTTACCTTGCAGAGTAAATATGTTTTCATTCAGTTTTCCAGACTTCTTTCCTTTCTTTGCTTTTGGCTTAATTTTGAGATATGACATTCAAACCACAGTTAGAGGTGAGTGCCTCTTTGAGAGAAATAGGAAAACAGCAAGGGAGTTCAGAGGCAGCAGCTTATTTTTCAGTATGCTGCAAGTCCGCTGACACAGGTCCTGCCAAAGGCACCAACTTTAACAGCAGCAGCACTTAGGAGAGTGTGCTCAGGGTTTCTGGCAATGCTCACAAGCCACTTAGAAAAAACACGCGTATCACTTGTGGCAAGAGCTCCATGGCTTGGAAAGCACTGCTGCAGACCAGTTTATAAGGATTTTTTTGTCTTTGTACCTCTCAGAGTTATCCATTTTCATTCCATCTACCATGAGCCCAGTTTCCTCAGTGTTGATATCTAGGATCTTAACATCAAATCTGTAATTAATACAGCTACATTTAGAAACTACGACATTTGCAGTGTTAAAAGCAGCAGCTCATTGTGTTACACAGTGCGGCATTTAGCACGTTTTAAATATTCTCCACTTGTGCATGTACAGATTTTTATAGTTGAATTAAGAATTTATAATATGCTGGGTCTCATATTCCAGGTCTGTTTGTTTCTAAAGCTGTGCACAGAACTCAGCCTAGGCCATAAACTTCTGTAGATGAAATGAAGGCTGATTAGAATTTTAATACTAAGGAAGGAAATGGTCTTGGGTAGTGCATTACAGAGCAGAAGAGGCCTTCTGTTAATACACAAGAGTATTACTGTTTTCTTGAACTTTGCCTTCCTATCCAATTACTGCTTGTGCCTAGAAATCATAACTCTGGTGCCTCCCATTTGATAATGTTGAATGCAATCCTCATGCTAGTTTACCTCATTTCCAGTAGTAAATATCATCTTGATTATACAACTGTTAGATAATACACTCCTAAAATTGAATAATAAGCAGTACTACATGGTTTTGTTGATAAACAAAGCAAAGTCATGATGGTATATCTAGCTGGCCCAGTTTTGTCTTTTTAAATTAAATGAAATCAAGAGGCTTTTCTTGTGAAATGCTTTTCTTGTGACTAACTTATTGCATATTCCACTCTTTGTGACACAAACAAAGCTTTCAGTGTTGCAAATGATTTTTCAGAGTCAAACAAAGTACCAGGAATCCATGTTGTGGGGTTTCGTCGCACGCACCGCAGAGACAGCGCCGTGCTAGCAGCCTCTAACGAGCTCACCCAAGGAGCAGGTGCAGGCAGCGCTGTGAGCAGCATGAGCCAGCAGAGCAGGGACGAGCCAGCATCCGTGCCCTGCTCCCTGGACTGGGCTGGATGCTTTGTGCTTCTCTGAATCTGTGGTACTCAGCCCTCGCTGCACATGCTTGTTGCACATTTATGGCAGGATGCTCTTACCAGAGTGCAGAATCCCATTCTGGTATTATCACATGAAAATCGATTCTGATCCCTCAGCGTTTGGAGTGTATTATTAGCGTGGTACAACTAATCATTTTCATACAAGGGGAATGAAAATCATGCCCTTGTTTAGATGCTGCATGTGTATTTATAGGACCATAATGCCCAAATACGGTGGTGAAACTTGGCTGCTTCTCCTGCTGGTTTCTGTGGTTTTGTTTCATTGTCCAGAAAAAGTGACAACATTCTCAGCTCTGTGGCATCCATCAACATGATTCATGTCATGTCCACTTTTGGCAGAAAAAGAGAGATGTATATTGTTTGCTTATTCCTTTAAATTTTATAGTTTTTTTTTTATCTTTCTTTAAGGATTTTTGTTTGCAGTTCTCACACCATTAAAACATCACAGTAGGGACAGTCTGAAACATATTTATCCCACTCAAAAGACTCAGCGGTTTATGTATAGTCTGTTATGCAAGTAGCTTTACTTTAGATTTTTTCCCTTTTTTCTTTGATCACTTGTGTAACATTTTTTGAAATGCGTGTCTGATGTTGATTCCTTTTTGTGTTCTATTAGATGCATTTGATTTTGCATCTGAAAGGATTGAATATTAAATGTCCTTTCCATATGTGTGTATTAACAGTGTTTTAGTTTTCTTCTTTCAGACAGAGCAGGGAAATTCCTAGGATTTAGGTTCCTAGATTCCTAGGATCTTTTTGAGGAAGTCTTGAAAAGCTATATTAGCAAAGCCAAAAAAGACCGCCCAGATGTATTTTTATATTTTTATATGATTTTTATAGTGTAAATTAGAGCAGAAGGAACAAGCTATATCAGAGAGAATTTTGGAAATGAAAAAATAAAATTATTGCACTATTTCATCCACTGTAAGAATGGTACAGATAAACTCTTGACTCTCTTAGCGCTTTTTTCCCCCTGTATTAACCTACCAGTGTTTCAGTAACCAGGAATATATGAGTTTATGGAGACTTGGTATAATTAATCTCTTGCTAAGAAGGAGAATTGTAGTCAAAGATTTTTTTTTCCCTCTCTTACAGTAGACAAATGCTAATGTTTCCTTTCCTTTCTGAACTTCCAGACTGGAACAGTGTTTGATAAGCTGACTCCCAGGGTGAAAGTCCCCTTCAGAGATGCTCGCTGTACAGCATGCCTGCTCTTTGGTTTCGTTTGCTCCAGTTTATAGGCACAGCACAGCAAGGTTAGTTTTGGTATCTGCATTAAGCATACCATTTCAGTAACGTTCCTGTTAAACAGAGGACTATGTAGTGATTCAGCGCTGAGCATGCAGATGATTCTACAGCTCTAGAAAGGCTCATTTCTTTCTAGTCCCATATGTTATCTTTAATCAGGAAGTAAGGAGGAAAGCATTTGAACTGAGAAGCGTTTGGAAATAGCATGAGCAAATATAGAAGCTCAGACCTTAGTAGACAGTTTTACAGACTGCAAGGGAGGATCTGATTGTGGTTTTGCCTGCAAATGTTTTTAATCTGTTGACTTTGTTTTTAATTACTCACGACTGTGAGTGATTTTATGTCAGTCATGTGAGTTGTATAAGCATTTGAAACTGAGCTATCATGACAGGCTTTTCCTACATGTATTTTTATTTCTTCTTCTCTTCTCAATTCGCTCCTCTCAAAAGCTGAGAAGAAAGGAGCCCTGCTCTTGAGTTCCTGGTAAGATATTTCTTCCTACAGTAGACAAAACCAGAAGGCCTATCCCAGTGATTCTACTGGCATCTCTTATCAAAAGCTTCTCAAATGATCCAGGCATCATACAAAATGCTAGCGTGAATCCAGCTTATCACAAGATACTCAGCAGTAGTGCTGTTAGCAAAAGACACTGAGAAGCCCTATGTCACTTCACATACCAGTGTTCCCAGTGCTGACCCTGGAGAATTTCCCTCCCTCAGTGCTACCTGCCCTGATGGGCATGGAGCAACCACCTGCAGAACTGACCGGGTGCCTGTGGGTAGACCCGAGAGCCCGCATGAGCACTGAACAAATATTTGTAGCTTTGTCAAAGCTGTCTCCATCTAGGAGTTTGCAGAACAACTCGTTGGAGTTCAGCTTACACCTTCACCCATGATTTCTTCCTGAAGGATGATGCTGTGTCCAACACTTGTTCTGGCAAAGCTGCCTGAGCTTTACTGTAATAGTTCTAATTAGATGTTTCTACAAGATCACTGCTTGAGAGGCACCACAAGACAAACATTCTGTGAACAATTATCCAAATAAGTTGTTAATTAATGTGGAACAACTACAGCTTTTGAAAATGTATTGTCTGTACAGATACCATAAATCCACTTTCCTCCCCACTTGCTTGTGGAGCCCTTTGTATTCTGGGTTCTCTGTTAACAAAGGTGCTGATGTGCTGCTGTGGTCTGTTCTCGTGCTGCTGGCTGTTGTGGACAGGCGAGCATGGATGATGGAGACACAACTCCAAAGACCCTGCTAACCAAGCCAGTGAGGTATTTCACAGTCTTTATTTATTTATTTATTTAATTATTTCTGATTATCAGTCTGGACAAGGAGCTACAGAAATGCTACAAAACTTATCATCTTTGTAGTGGATTTTGAGGCTTCCTATGTGGAACACTTGTTGAACATAGATTTTTGCACTTTGGCCAAAATAAGAGTGTTTTTGTGTCTTTACTTCCAAATGTGTTGAAAGCATGTGTTGCTATAATACTATTTATTGTACAGCACTTAAATAACTTTATGTAGTGAACATATGCTAAGGCAGAATTCATAAATGGCATCTCCCTCAATTTAACTTCTAAAGTATTTCTTAAATCTGAGAACCTACATCTTGGGTCCTGTTATATGTAACCACGCAGCTTCGTAAGGAAGACAGACTGGAAAAGTTTTTGGACAGGATTGTGAAAATGATTAATATTTGACCCTGTTGTGCTACAAGAAACATTACGCCAAATTCAAATGTCATCCAAATACAAACCTTAGTCTGAAAAGCTAAAAAGGAAACTGTGAAAATATTGAGGCTTTCATTATGCGTGAAGGATTTCAGAAGCCTTCAGAGGTCTGTGTGCACTTCAAAATGGGTTATGTTTCTGACACCTCTCCTTGCGGGATTTAAAGCAGTTCTTCTATTTACAAGATAAACAAGTGTGATTAAGCGCTTTGTTGGCAGTAGATCTATTCTTCTTTGAATACATAAAAATGCTGTAAAAAAACCATGACAATTACTTTTAAGAGGAATTGGTGAACTGTGTTAGCTATTTTTCTGCTTTCATTTCTAAATTTATAAGCTAAGTAGTTAAGGAGGTATTGTAGGTTAATGATTTATTTGCAATTAACAACTCTTCTTCAGTCTTGTAAGCATACTTCCAGAGTTGCAGTGGAGATCAGTCTGGAGATTACATTTGCTGCCTTTACTTAGTTTTTCAGCCTGTTATGAATTTTGCACAGATTTCAACGAGTATTGCTACTGCCAAATGTTTATTCCTTTCACCTAAACAGTACAGTGCCCTATTGCTGTACGGATAGATGTTCTCTGCTTCAGCATTTAGCTTGCAGGGACCTGAGAGGTCACCAAGAAGCTCCAAGCAGCAGGAGAATGCGAGGAATGGTCATCAGGTGAAATGGGGTGTTCCAGCTCAATTCCAGGAAAGCTCTTTTCACTGTAATTAAGGTCTGGGACGCATTGCCCGGGGCAGTTGAGGACTCCCTGTCCCTGGGGGCATCCAGCACCCAGCCAGGCAAAGCCTCACATCGCATCACCCAGCGCCAGGGATGTGATTCCTCCAAACATTGTGACAATTACTGTAGAAATCCTCCTGAAATAATAGCTCGTTCCTAATAATGCCCAGTTCAAGGGAAAAGCAGTACCTAAAGCTGGCTCTGGTTATTTAAGCACTAGTCCTGGTAGATGAGGGGTGTTTTGTTCTTCTAGTGGATCTGTTCTTTTCTATTAAAGCAGTTCTGTTCCTAAAACCTTTCCTTTCCAGCATCCTGTCAGGCATCCTTACAGCAGTAATGTGCTGAGAAGGGTCTAACCCTAGGCCAGGTACAAATCTTTAAGATCTGGTGAGCTCAACCTGTATTTTGTTCTGAGCTGCCTGAGGGGGGAAAAGTCCTTTTGAATGAGTTTGTTCTCTTTCTAAATAGGTAACTAGCCAAATGCATCTCAAATATTTGTTCTACCTTTCAAATATTGGTTTAGGTTTAGAAAACAAATTAACCTAATGTTCGAAGAATTAGACATTTTGTACCTGGACGCTTTTCTGTGTCATTGGTTCTATAGTGATGACCCTAAAGACTTAGGTCAAAATAAAAGAGCCCTCTGATGAAAATCAGAAAAATATTTTTGCAACTTGGATGATTCTCTTTGCTGGGTGCATGCGTGTTAAAATAGCACAGATGTAGGTTTAAATTTTCGTAGTTTCACTGGGGGAAGCTATTCAAATGACAGTGCTCTGTAATGCTGCTAATGTGGATGTTTTTTCTGAAGGAACTGAAAAATATAAAGAACAGTTTGAGTGTTTTGTTAGTCTGTCAGTACTAGGTGAAATCAGTTTTATTTGTCTATATGTATTATTTCAATGAGAAAGGAAAGTTGTAAAATGGAGCAATTTTAGAGCAAAGGTAAATGAAATTTCTTACAAGCTAGCTTGTTTACTGATTTTTTTAAGGTTCTGCATAAAATAAGAGAACTATGTAAGTTCTTACTCATTTTCTTTTACCCTTTTGCTTATGAGTAAGGCACATCAGTGTGCAAAATTTATTACTTCCACTGTAGATATACCAGTTCCTGGCTTACTTTTATATTAGCTATATATTTTTGACAAAAAAATAACTTGGTAACTGAACATTCATTTCATTTTGTGATTAAATGGGTTGGTTCACAAACCAGAGCAGTCTGCTATTGTGGCTGCAGCTAAAAAACAGCCCTGGGTGGAAATTCTCCCCTTGTTCAGAGGGGCGCTCGGTCTGCATTGTCTGTAGTCTCAGTGGCTGTGCCCCAAGAGCCTGGTGGTGTCTAAACTGGGTCAGTGACCATCCTGCTGCCTAATCCTGAAGTAGAAGAAGGAAACTCCTTTTCCTTAGTATATGATAACAGATTTTTGCACACTTCCTATCACGAAGAGTTGTGAGTAGATGTTTTTGCAGTAACATTGCAAATTTTCTGTTGATTCTTGTGATTCCCCTGCTGCACGCTGCTGGTCGCACAGCGTAGCCCAACGTGTGTCTGTTGTGAGGTTCCAGAGTTCAGTGAGTATTGTGTTGTTCTGTTTACCTAAATATGAGCCTTTTTGAAAGGTGGCTGGAGTTTAACTTTGAACAGGGTACTGCCACTTGCTTTGAGTAATTGCTGACCTCAGCCATGATGCAGACAGGAGAGGAAATGCAAAGGGAGGGACAGAGGATGGCAACATCTATTGTTCTCCATCTTTGACTTCCTTACCCCATCTTGTACATTTGCATTTCTATAGCATGTGAAGTTACTAATCTTTATTCGATTAGATACCCTTAATAAAGGGCATAGGTTGTTACTAGATGGTGGCATTCTTTTATTTTATTAGTGTAATAATAAAACCAAAATTTTACTTTGGAAGTGTTTAGACTACTGGAGCGGTTTAACAATTGACTGGTGGTATTACCCATCCCTGAATGAGCAAGTAGAAAATTAATTTTTGAAACTAAACCAAAAAATTGCTTCTGATGTGTCTGTTGACTGCAGATTGGGAGGCAGAAATTGAAGGGGACTTTCTCACGCATCCTAAAATGCAGGAAGCTAAACCATGTCCGCTCACTGCAGCTGTAAATCCAAGTGGCTAGAAGACCTGACAACTCCACTCGGAGCCTATGTGCTTCCTGAGATGTTTGTTTCCTGGATTTGCTTTGGAGTTTTCGATGGGCAGGAAGTCAGTGTGTATGCTGAACAGTTAAACACTGCGACTCAAGGAGTAATGGCTATAGCAGCCAGAGCACACCATCTAAAGGGAGGAAATAAGGGAACAAAAACCTCACCTAGGAGGACTGAGAACAGAGAGGGACTCATCTTTCATGCTGATACTTTCAAAATTGTGAAAAGGGGAGTTCTACGCACCATGAAAATCTATAGCTTGCTATATTGCTATAGATCGCTGTGTTGGTTATCTGTTGATGTTTTTTGAATGAACTTGCTTGCGTCTGCCAGAAAAATAGCTTTTTCAAAATGGTGTTATAGTGAAGGCATTTTATTTGATCCTTGTTGTTACAGTACTGTTACAAATGCTCGCCAATTGCTAATGCAATAGCAAATGTAAAAAGAAGAGTTTAGCTGGATTTATGATAGACTGATTCTAGCCTGACACATTTTGAATAATAAAAATGTGAAGCATACAATATTGCCAGTCTTGGGTCAAATAAAAAGTCATGTTCCAAATCATATGTTTAAAAATACCATGACATTTTCATTTGCTTTCTGGTTTGCTTAACTTTAAGTAGTAGTAACTGCCTTCCAGGCAGCTGCTCATGTAGCTTAGGTTCTCTACTCAATCTACAGCATTGGTGTCTGAGCAGTGAAGGTGCAGAGCTGCAAGTGCTCCATGCAGAGGTGTTGTTGGTTACCCACTTCTACTCTTGTTCATCTGTCTAGGTATGGAAAAGAGCAAGTATTCCAGTCATTATGCATGTGCTCAAGGGTTTTTTCTCCTCCGCTTTTCTCATGTGTTAACTTTTGCTTGAATATTTTACACGTATTTTTCTTCTAAGGAATGGTGTCTTAAGCCAGAGGGTGCAAAAAATGTGATCTCATTGAGCTGTACAGCCGCTTGTCTCCGCCTTTGCATCACCTCCTCGTTTTGCTGGCACAAACATTCACAGTGAATGGAATCGGGGAACAGATTCGGTTTTGAAGTAACCTTTGCGGGGGGGATAGAGAGGTAATTTTAACCCAGATGAGTTTACAAGACGGTACAAACACTTGTGCCAACCACAGGAAGAGGCGGGAGAATACAGACTGTGTGTCTTTTGGCAGCAGTACTAACTTATGGTGGTTTAAGTTGTTCCTGAATCTGCCACCTGAAATTCTTTTATTCACAAATAAAGCTTTGTTTAGAGCCTGAACAGAAGCGTTCCGTTGTGTAATCTTTCACTGTAAGCAAAATATATTACATCTAATTTATAAGCGTATTGTTTGTACTGCTGCAGTCACTGTGTGACTATGTTTCCTGCAGTAAGTTAATCATTTCTATTATAACATAATGTGGATATTTTAGTGTAAGGCGGGAAAGGAAGAAATCAGAGCTCTGTGTAATGACATTAAGCTTTTAGGCACATAGACAGCTTAAACGGACTCACAGCTGCTTAACATATGCCCTCTGCCTGAACTCGTTTTATCACTTGGTATCTGACTTCTCTCAACATATAAAAAGTTGATGTGATTGATTGTTGGTTATACAATATTTGTCAGGGTGAACTGAATCATTATGTATATAGATTCAAGAATATAGAAAAATAAAGCTAAGAAAATTTTTCTTGACATTTTTTCCTTTCAATAAGCTTACTTCAAGTACTTCTTGTTTGCAGGAGTTGGTGGCTGCTGGTTTTGCTAAGCAGCAATTGCTGAGTGATTTAGAGAACATCTCTGCTCCTTTGTTTGGATTTCATTTGCACAACCATTTAGAGTTATAAAACTGTCAGCTTAGGAACAGTCTATATGTTTTGCCAGGGCCTCATGTAAGCAGAGTTTATATTTTCCTCTCCATTTTGTGTGCCATTTGAATTCTCCAGTATGGATTGCCATTCATCTTTGCACTGGTCATTAGAATATAACCATTCCTGCAAGTCCCATGGCCTTCTTTAGAGAGGAGGAATCTTCAAAGTAATTATGAAATCGCACCTCAGATTAGTCATAAAATAAAAGAATGTAGATCTGTTAACCACAGTATCTCACCCTTGGCCAAGCCTAGCAGTGATGGAAGGCTCTGCTGTTGCTTAAAAACACATGGAATTTAGGACTGGCTGTGACTAGAATTGAATCACCATCTAAACATTAGATAGCATGGACCAGAACTGTTAATTATATTAATTACAGAACTCTCAGATTCCCTAAAATAACAACAGTGTGTTGAAATATTGCCTACTGCTTGGAGTTCTGCTTGCTATGTTCCTCTCCGGCAGAATTTTGCAGGTGACCAGGCTTGGTTTGGGGTTGCATGGAGGTTGCAGTGCCTGGATGCTGTCATTTGGCACGAGGTGTAGATAACTCTAATATATGTCAGGCTTTGTGTACTTATCTTAGGTTTTCTCTTCCTATTGTTCATAATGCACCATGGATGTTAGCTATTAAGTACTTGATGAAATTATAGAAATGCTGATGTCACTGAACTGGAAGCAGAGCGGTATCGCATGTGGAGACCAAACAGCATCCTGGCTAGCACTGTGAGGTCCTGCAGTTATTTTGTTGTTGTTGGTCTCTCTCAACAGCATTTCCACCTTGCAGAGGACCCAACCTGTACGTTTTGCTAAGCACAGCTGGTCTTTGGTGGTTGTCGCAGTGTTTGCTGAGCTGTGGGCGCCCTGTCAGGGAGGCGGGTGCAGGAAGCGTTGGGCTGTGCTGATTGCATCTAAGTGGGGCAGGCACATAAACACACAAAAGAGCTGACTTGCAAAAATAATAAATAGTTTGGGAACGTTTGATTTTTACATATAAAAATGAATATGTACTGTATGAAGGGAGAAAATATAATTCTGTAATATGTTTTTTTTGGGCTGAAGATATGCCTGAAAATTAAGAAATTTTTAAGGTGAGAAGTTCCGCTGTTGGTGTAAATTTGTTACTTCGGGCAGGTTGCAGTGTTTGGCTTAAAATTGCCAACATGAACCAGGCTTCCTGTCATGAAAGTTGTCAAGAGCATTTGATGAATTAAATTTTTATCTTTTATTTCCAGTTGTATCCCAAGACTAATCATAGTAAGATCTGGGTGAATAGGTACAAAAAAAACACCACCTTGTAAACATTTTCAAAGCCAGGAAAAGTATGAATCATGCTGCTGTTTATAACTTGAAAGATGGAAATTATCATGAATTTGCACCTCTTGCTGTTGCCAGGTGCCTGGTTGCTCAAGTATAGTGGAAGGGAGGTCAGTGCTTCCGAGCTGATTTGGAATTGTGTGAGTCAATTAACAGCAGCTCTTAACAGTCAATGACATTTTATGGAAACCTTAAATAAAAGCAGAGTTCATTCAGGGAATCTGGAAGAATGATGTGTAGGAAGTAAAATGTTTTTGTCTTTGTATCTTGAGAGAAAACCCAGTGTTGACTTCCCTGGCTTCTCTAACTCCCCGCTGCTCCCTCTCCTTGACTTGAGATTTCAGTAGCCGTGCTCGCTGTCAGGGCTTCATCTCCCCAATTCCACCTTATGACTTTCCAGGATTTGCTATTAAACTCTGTCTTACTTTGCTCTCCTTTTCTTCTGGCAAGCATAAACCACTTCGCTTTCAAAGCTTTGCAATCTATTCCCACTCTGGCCATTATCCCACACATGCTATGGAGATGTTGACTTTCCTCTTTTGCTGACAATTCAAACATTTGCCTTTGACAGCCTGCATTTTCTAATGACCATCCTTGGTGCTTTCTACCGCACTGCCCTGTGTGCACTGAAGAAGACGCTTGTAGCTCAGCACAGAGGCACCTTACTGTCTTTTTTCAAAGCCTTCCTTAAACCTTCTTTCTGATCCCTGCAGAACTGTGTGATACCAAAACAGGTATGTGATAAGCTTAGTTCTCCTCCTATTCCACGTTACTCTGTCTGTAATTATCTACTCTAATTTAGACTCAATTTTTAAATTATTTGCATGACAGCTGTTCTCTGTCGTGTTTATGCTTGATTTTATCAGATATGTAAAATATAACTAATAAAATATAACCACCACCAACACCTTGGTTTGTGTTGCATTTACAATGACACTCTTCAGTGAGGTCATTGGAAATGCAAACAGGTTTTATGGAGGGATTTTTTTCCTAACCAGTCGACAGGTTTTAATTTGGGATCTTAAATCATAATTGTTTTTCAATTTTCTGCTCTGCCTCACAAAAGCATAATGAGGGCACACCTGATGCTATAAAAAACAGATGTCATTTCAGTGCTCCAAGACTGTGTGATAAATTTGGAGGGGTTATGAATTGCAATCATAGACATGCACTTATCAGGGAGCTCACAAGAACAGAGAAGTAAAGCGTTGCTAAACAAGGTTTGGGAACAGATTGCACTTTAATTTCAGAGACTGAGAATGCAGAAGCTGGGGGTGGAATTTTCTTAAGGAACTTTCAGGAGACCATTTCAAACTGGCAAGTAATATATTCAAATTCTTTCTTCCTACCAGTCACATTTAATCAGAAAGTACTACTTGGGCTTGACCATTTTAAGTGGAAGAGCAGCAAGCAGACTGGGAAGAAAGCTAGGTCATGCAGTTTGTGCTTACTTGGAGAAACATCCTTCCTTTCCTGTTCTCCTTGAGACAAAACTTCTTCAAACAGGATGTTCAGTGGGAGCTGAACTGTACATGAGATACAAGTGGAGCTTTCTAGCACTTTTTTCATTAAGCAGATTCACACAGGTGTTCAAGGGTGTATTCATGGAAATTAAATGTATTTTACATGAATGACCATTTCATGGGAAGTCATTGGCACAATCTAAGTCACCCGTATCTAGTTATTACTGAACATAGTCAACTGCAAAAAACTGTTATTTCCATCACATTTATTCCTTATTGTGTGGCAAGATGTCTTTTATTCATAACCAAACTGAAAGTCCAATTCTCTATTCCCCCAAGCTGTCTATTTTATTGTAAAGCAAATCAAGCGGCAAGATGCGAGTTGAGGTGGCTGTTACCCTGATGCTCCGTTGTCACCCTATGATGTACAGGACAGTTGAGGAGCAGCATGTGTTCTAGGTGTTGCTGTGGGTGTCTGCTGTAGGGTTGCTGAATCATGAAATGAACACATTCTGCTAAAGAAAAAATCCTGCCCACTCTGTTTTCTTGAGTGTCTTATTTTGGGTCTTGTTCATCATGGTTTAAAATTGCGTGTTCTGCATTTGTGTGCCCGTGTAGTTGAGTGTATGCGTGAAATACCTTCTGGAATACTTGCTGAAAAGATCTTAGTGTATCAAACTATAGTTGTTAGTTTTGTTAGATACTAAATTCATGAATAGAAATGTGTTCATTTTTTTCTTTGGTTATCTGGGAGAACCCAGAGTTTGAAAACAGAGGATATATACCAGGGCATGAATTTGACGTAGCTATACAGCCTGTTGAACTCTGGAGCTAAAACTAAGGGGGAAGTTGGTTGCTTTATTGTTTTTAACAAAAAACGTCTTCCTTAGTCAAACATCAGGAGTCCTGTTTGAATTGTAAGGCAAACTGCCTTCCTAGGGATCAATAACCCTTTATTTTTCATTTAGTAATGAATCTCCTGTTTCACTAGTCTTTCCCATAGATGGGGACGAATGCACCTCTAACTCTATGTTCCTTTTTTTTGATCAGAATGGGTACATTTCAGGTGCATTACAGGAAGGCTGTCAGTTTGAAACTGAGCAAACTAAATATGCTCAGCTGAATGAAAGCAATGCTGTCAACATGAACAAGTGGTGTAATTGAGAAAAGAGGTATCTTGAAGCTTCACAGCATTCAAGAAGTGTCAGATCATGTTCGTTTGAAATGCATGGAAATGTTCTTTTTCCCAGTATAGACACGAGTATTATGTGTCGTCCAGGACTGGCCACCCCGGTGCTTAGCAGACCCTGAGATTCGCACTTTGTTGTTGCCATCGTTGTTGAATTTCACCCTGTTTGAAAGAGTCACTCAAATTGTTTTTGTAGAATTCCAGACCTTTACCTTCATCAGGATGTAGATCAGTGAGATTAAAACAAGTGCTTGTCCTTCCAGCTTTAGAAGCGTTTCACCTACTTTTGGTTGTTACAAAACCCTATATACTGCTTTCAAAAAGTTTTTTTACTGATATGTATTGCTGTAAGGACAACTGGCATGCATTATTAGGAACTCTTGACTATGCAGAAGATAGTTGAGGATGAAGTACTTCTGGTTATGAGACCATCAAGACCAGCAGAATCGTGAGAAGCAGATTCCATCATATTTTGCTGTTTCCAGCTTAACAAAGCAAGATGGGTTTCTTCCAGATCTTCATACTCTAAAGGAAGGGTTTGAAGGACTGGGTCTCACTGCTCAGTGAGTTTGCTTTAATACCATTGGCATGACTGGAAAACTTTGACAGATCTTGCCCTGTGGTATGATTGCTAGCATATCTGTATCTGTATTTGGTCAAAACTTCTGACTAAGAAAATGCATGGTACTTTTTTTTCCCCCTCTGTTGTGTGCTTGAAAATAATACATTCTGTTAACAGTAAATGTTATGGAAACTCATAGCACTTAGCTTCTGAGAAACGCCGCTATGAACAAAAATACCCTGCACTTTTGCTTTAAAGTTAATATTTATATTTTCTGCTGAGAGAGTAATGGGAAGGAATATCATTAGAGCTTGAGAATGTCACTACAAGTGGTGTGCATTGTCTGTCCCACCTAAGCTTTTTTTTTTTTTTTTTTTTTTTAAAATGAAGTACAACCTTCAGTGAGTTCCTCTGTGTAAGGATAAATTTAGCTCGAAGAGCGGTGGAAACCAGACTTGTAGGTTGGAGTGGAAGTGACTGCTGTGATGCCCTCACTGGGTGCTGTCATTTCTGCAAGGGATCTGTGCAGGGGAAGGCAAAACGTGGAACAGATTCTGCAAATGGGAAATTGTGGTGAATCGTGGGTCTATGGATATGCTGCAAAAGTCAGGCGGGACCGTTTTCTGAATCACCAATTTGCTTTTTTAAATGTTAATTATTTTTCTCACATCTTAAGCTATATAATCTTACGACTGTTTTGTACCAAGAGTTCAAAACTAGACTGATAAAATCAGTGTAAAAACTTCTTAGTGTTTAAACCTTGCCTCAGCTATTCCCGTAGTCTGATCAGAACTGTTCAGGCTTTGAAAATGATTAAGCAAACTTCTGTGCAAAAACAGCCCTAGAGATGGAGGTGCTCTCTATGTCATTCTTTGGGTCATTTACATTTCAGTGTGAGGAGAAAATAATGCAACCACCCTTAAAAGGCCGTGTTTCCAAAGAGCAAGCTGCATCTGCACCTGCACAAATACACATGCACTTGTTGAACTCCAGGTCCTACCCCCTGCCTGGTGGTACTGAGATAGAGGAGGCACTGGGGGGGCTCTTCTCTCAGCTGTTGGTCTCTGTCCATCTGTCCAACTCTGTGTGTGCCCTCAGGCTTGGGGCAGTGAGGTGAGAGGCTTCAGGAGCACTGCCTTGGTGTCCTGCATGTGTCTGGGGGCATCCAGCCCTCCCCAGCTCTGGGCAGCTGCTGTCACCATCGCATGATGGCCAGCATGGAGGAGGCAAGTCTGCTTGCTCCCCCGGTACCTATTCGTGTCTGTCCCGTTAAATTCCTGCCATTGCTGGGAAAGAGGTGCAGCCGTCATCATTTTTGCTTACTCTGCCAAGGACAGGCTTCGATTTCACCCTCAGTGTCTCACTGATGTCTAGCTAAACCATGTCATTTTAAGCTGGTCCAAACCTTGTGAAGGATTTGGGGATCTCCAGCTGCGATCTGTGTCTTCTCATTTTTACAGGGCTGTCTGTATAAAAACTGCCTGCTGGTAAAACAAGTGCTGGGTAAGCCTGTGTTTGTCATTCCTGACCTGTGTGTCAGAAATCCCCCCTGGCTGCATGAAGAAATGATTGCTGAGCCCTTTCCGATAGAATAATCCGCGTAGCCCGCGTGCATGCAAACACCACAGTTCATGCTTCAGACCCGCACATGGAGCTCAGCGCGAGTAGTGTGTGTGGCTGCTATGGTGATTAAAATACATAAATAAGATAGATGAGCACGGACCGTGTTAGCAGTCCCTTGCTGGCAGCTGTTCAGATGGCAGCCAGCTCCAGCCCACGGTGCCGGGCGCGTTTCGTTGCCCCAAACAGCCAAAGCAGCGGGAGCGCCGGCGGCTCCTGTGAGGGGAGGAGTTACGCCATTGCCCCTCTACCTTGTCAGTGAGCAAATTCAGCCCCAAAGTGGCAAACAAAGGGCTTTTGTGCACTTTTACAGCTCGGCGAGGGTTAGCGGCCTGCCACAGTTTTGAGCCGGGACGAGCTCGGCGCTGACCTGCCTGAGAGGGGACCGGGGGGACGCGGGGCAGCCGAGGGAGGCTCGGTGGGGAGGTCTCGCTCCCATTTCAGGCACGACACAGGGAATAGTTAAAAGCAGCTCCCACTTACCTGGGTCTGCGCTTTGCTCACGTGTAGGCGAGTGTTTCGGCCGCCTTAGGACGCAGCTGACAGCGATCGGGGCCGTTTGCTCGCGGTCAGTCCCGCAGATCCAGAGGTCCCCTCCACCGCAGTTGACATCCTCGCCTGGCTGCAGGCTCTCGCTGACTCGGATTCCTCCTCCTTCCCCTCTCACCTTCTAACATCCTCCAACTGCAGAACTCATCCCTTTCCTGAGATGCCGAGCGGTGCACTTGCCCCAGGAACTTTCTCCAGGCAGGACCTGAATTCAAAGCCAGCCTTTCATTTTCGCGGCGGAGTGGCAAGGGCGAAGGCAGCGAGGGGAACTGGAGCGCTCGCTTCCTTTAAATCCCCACCAGAGTCTGCTGAGCGCTGAAAGCGAAGCCGCTTGTCATGGTGAGCTTCAGAGTTTAACTTCAGGGGGGAGGGAGAAAGTGGAAAGCAAACTGAATGCTGTAGTGGAGATTTCTCTCTTCCCCCACTGGGCCCCTTGCCGACTGTTTTTATTGATTTCAATCACTGGAGGCTAGCGAGCTCGCAGAAGAAACACTGTGTAATGTGTTCTTTCCTGGCTTTCATTAAAGAAACTCAATGCAGTGCGGTCACGCTGCCGAGCTCGCCTGGCAACCTGCCTACACCCTGTGGTACCTCTTTCATTGGAGGAGATGGAGCTCGTGGTTTGTTTTTTTTTTTTTTTTTTTTTTTCCTCCCCTCCAGCACTGATTTCAAAACAGCTTATCCTCCGCTTCTACCTTCCGCGAGCCCAAAGCTGTTTAAAGTTGGGAAGCGACTGTCAGCACCCCGACGGGGAAGGTCGTGCTGGTGGCGGTTCAAGAGCCGAGGGCTGGGACAGCCCCGCACTCCTTTTATTAAAATTCTTCTCGGGGAGGGCTGAAGAGGGGCTGAATGTGAGCCACGGCAATGTGGATACAAATGATTCCCGAGGGTTCTTTTTTCTCCTTCTCTTTCTCGTTTCTCCCTTCCCCTGATTGGAGTACGTGGTTTAATTAAGGCTAAGAGAGTAAGCGGAGTCCTTCTGCAAATCTGTGAAAATTCCTGGCACTGTCGTCGTGCAAATGAAGCAAAACGACATTCCCCAAGCCTGCAGTAGTGCAGTTGTCTTAAATACTTCTGTTGCATTCAGGACTGTGATACTGGTGGAGAAAAATGAGAAATAAAATATGGTACTAATTTATGCTTTAGAACTTAATCTGTTACAGTATGTACTTTATAGCAGCAAACAATCTATAAAGTGGAATTCAACAAGCTAGTTTCTGTGAGTTGTATTGTTCTGCGTGCCTATAAATCCTTTCATTTAATTTAGTAATTTGCTTGATTTCTTCTTATTATGCAGATTCTAACGTTAATACATTATGTGCTCTTCAGAACCGGATGTAAATCTATGAAACATGCCAATATCACCCAGTTGTAAATAAAGCCTGATTTCGAGCCACAAGGGCTGTGCCCATTCAAAATTACAGCTGCAGATTTAGGGTACCACCTGGTAGCTTGTGCTTATGAGATACCGTATCTGGGTATGTAAGGACATACTCTTTTAACGTTTGCACCACTACTAAAAGAATCTGTTCCTGGATCAGAAAGATAAAAAGCTTGTTCTTATTTAAATCTGGCTTCCTGCAGAACTTGTTTGAGGCTTTTCTGCCTGGATTGCATCTACAGAAACCTTTCCAAATCAACGTAATTTATTCCCAGTGTTTCTGTTGCCAAGAGTTGAGATTTTTAAAGCAACTAGCTTTTATGAAAAATTTTAATTATTTCTTTATAACATATATAATTTTTTTTAAATCTTCCTCTGGAAGTTCTACAGACATGATATAAGGAAGTCTTATTTCTACAAATGTTACTTTTAAATCAACGCTTGCTTTCTGTGTGGGAATTATGTTTCATGTGTTCTCTCTGGTCATACTTCTTATTCTCATAAGGTGCTAAATGACAGAAAATGGTTATTTAAATTCAATATGGCTGCAAACTATTTTGTGTAAATTCTATAGCTGTAGTTGTAGCATAGTCCTTTGGCAAGCCTCAAATAGTAAATCATTTGTCAGTCTTTCTTTTATGAACCTTGCATCTAAAGATTTGCCAGCCTTTCTTCTTTGTAGTTTTTGAACTGTATTTATAGATTCTGCTTTTTTGTTTTTAAGCTGGCAGATGGCCAGTTATTTATCTGGCTTCATATGTATTGTGTACGAGGGAAACAGAACATTTTGTATGCTAATATCGTGCATGGTGCATACTTGGGGCAAAAGGCTGCTTGTAAGCAGGATCCATTATGTGACGAGTCGGTAGCTCCTAGTCCGTTCTCGGTCAGCGAACAAAGCCCCTTTGACATTGCTCTATATTAAAAGTTATGAAATAACACGAGCTTAATGAACAAACAAGGCACAATGCTGCTACTATGAAGCGAGCTGTATCGTCCATTTCCCCTTCTTTCTCTTCAGAGTTCAAAAATTTGAAGCCCTCTTTATACTTGTCTCTGTTAGTCATGTTAAAATATATTCCTCTGAATTTCTGATGCCACTTGCTTTGCTGTTCTTTTGCTGGGCTGGTACAAAAAGATAAAAGCACATTAACTTTTGGGGCAGCTGAACTCACTGGTGGTAACAGAAACTTGGTTTCCTTCCTTTTTCCAGCTCCCTTCCTGTCGCCTTTGTCAGGTTTCCTTTTCCATCACCTCTCTGCCCCAGCCAGTTCCTTACATTTAGTTTCCTTTGCCAGGGCATATGGCTGTCAGGTCGCACCCAGGGTGTTGCAGTGCTGCCAGAGCTCTGAGGATGTCTGCTGGAGGAGGATGAGCAGCACTCCTGGCCCCAGCAAAGGCAGCAGCTATGCTGCGCCGTGCGCCCTTTGCACCTTGTGCCACACACGGGTTGGGCAGAGCCCCTCACCAGGCAGCAACTTCTGACCTACACATACAAATCCCAAAGGCACATTTGCAGTACATGAAAATCAGGTTCATAGGGGCACTTCTTCAGAGTTTCTGACTCTTGTCAACTTTATTCTGTGCTGGCAGGAGACAGCTGGGCATGCAAATGTAGGAGTCTTTAACAGCAGGAGAAGGAGGAGCAGAAGCCTTTAGAAGACATCTTCAGTCATACTGAAGTATGAGACAGCAAAGGCCCTTTGGTTAACTATAAATCTGGACACAAATTTAAAAATGTGCTTGTTGCTCTGTTGAAACACAACAAAATTAATGTGCCTTTAATACCATCTTGGTACTGGCTGTCCAGCTGTCACGGTTCATAATACCCTGGCAGTTGACGCTTTTATACAAATTCAGGCTCTGAAAAACTGCACCTGTTTGTTTTTGCCACTCTTGCTGCAAAAAAAAAGGGCCTGATGTCTTCAGCAGGTCCTCTCTCGGGTAAATCTTTCTGCCTTTTCCAGTTCCTCTTGCAGTCAGGGTTGTTCTTCTCTGTTCTGAATTGCTTAGCAGGGCTGCTGGATATTTAAATTCTGCACTCACTTCTGTTTGAGATGGCTTCCCCCTTATGATAGGTAAACTCATTTCTAAAGACAGCCTGTAAAATGTTTTACATTTGTGCAGTATTTCAAGATTACAGATAATAATTAAAAACTTTATTTTTTTAACTCATTTATAAAACTGCCACAGCTGAAGCCTCTAGATGTTTTGAGTCAGATGTCTTAGCCTATTTATTTACACAATATTACTAAGCTTACCTAGAAATAAGAAATTTCAAGGCTGGCATTGATGAAAGGCTCTATTGGCAGTCTCTGTCCTTTGCATGTAAATTGACATAGTATAGTACAAACTTTGGGAATTTACTTGAAAACATATGAGCTTTGCATCTCTTTTCCCTTGTGAAGATGACATGGATTTTTATGAGCGTAAATGTTAAAGATCTGGGGGTCCACCTCCTTTCCAAAATACAGCAACCAGTGGCAGTACCCCTTCCAGCACCTTTTCAGGCCTTCTGGAAAGTTTCCAAGTGGAAGACTCCCACCTCCTTAATCATGAAAAAAGCCTGCCTCTCCTCTGAATGTCATTCATTCAAGTGTACTGACCTGCCCTGACCTTGTTTAGATTGAGATCTAATGAGCCCACGGTCCAAGGTGGTGTGGGAGCTCACAGTAGGCTTTGCAAATAAGCAAGTGTTGTGTTTTTCTACATGCATGTGTTTTAAATTTATCACGTCAATAAACAAGTGTATCACACGCTCGAGTACGGGCTTTACAGCATTGTAGTTAAGAATAAATTGTGCCACTACAAATTGTGATCTCACATTATAAATATAAAAGGAGACAATGTGGAATATTTATGACCTCAAAACAATGAAGTCCCCTGTTGATTTGTGCTTTTTAAAAAAATTATTTAAATAATGAGGTAATGCTCAAACTCTGAATCTGAATGGCTCTCAAACTTCGGACGCATCTCTCAGAAAAATAGTCACGCTAATGGTACAGGGAGGAAAAAGATTAAAAAATAATGCTGTTGATTCGAAGGAGAAATGCATCAGTAAAATATCATAATGGGTCATTCGAGTTAAAATAAATATAGCTAGGCTTTAAATTTCCTTAAAAGGTTTGGCTTTATTTTGAGTCCCAGAATCTGGGGAAGGTTGGTTGGTTTCTGTTGTGTTTTGTGATTTATTTTTTAAAATTATGATAAAGTGAACCTCAGCTTCAGTGAAGAATCTGCCCCGAATGCACACGTTTTATGAAACAGATAAAACTTGAGGCTTTCAAATTAAAAAAAACAGTCGAGGACTGATTGTAGTACCTACTGCTGGCCTAAATCGTGTTGACACAAATGGATAAAAGTGTAGCTGGAATGAGAGACGTCGACTGCAAGCGTTCACAGGACGTGTGGTGGGAGTCCCAAACAGAAGCCTACTGAACCATATTTTTGTTGGGCCGAATTACGGTCTGTGCTATCAGAAGGGTACCTTAAGCTATAAATCCCGACTCTTTCAACCCTGGAAAAGCTCCAGCCCCGAAGGGAGAACAATGCTGCTGTTTCAGATGGCCTACAGTGCAGAAATTGTTCCGCTGGAAACAAACGTTGTTAGGGCTTGGTATTTATGTTGGGACCCACTTATAGGGAGGGAGCGACTTGTTTTGTTTTTAATGGAGCGGTCGGGAGAGGGATAAAAAGCTTTTTGATAATGTGAGGAATGCGTGGGGGAAGGGAAGGTACAGAGATACGCATTTACTGTAAGTATGAAGGAGCAGAGGCCTCTTTATCAGAGCTGCTCTAATGATGTGCCACAGTCACTTTATTTGAAAGCTTCATGGCTCACAGAAAAGTAAACAAATTCATTACATTATTTTTAAAAGAAGATTAAGTGTAGTGTGTCGTCTGTTGGACAGCTGCTCTAGTAATCTTTTACAAACACTTTATAAATGACCACCCTCGGTGTTTTTCTGGGCTTTGTGTGGCTGGATTGTTATTTTAGTAAGTACCAGGACAGTTTTTCCAATGAAAACGGTGTTTCCTGTAAAACAATGACATACCTACCTTCTCCCTAAATATTATTTCTTCTTAGCATGAGGTATAAATGTCTGCTATACAAATGCAACGTCTGTTGAGTTTTTTTGGGTGGATGCTGGCTTTCTGTAATAATAAATAAAAAGCATTTTAAACAACAACAACAACAAAAGCAAATCCTCTTTTTTGCCTCACTCGCATTTGTTCTGATGTCTGCTTTGTCCTTTTTTGGTCTGTGAAAACAGAGCTGAAAAAATGAGTCAAAGTCAACTTAGATAATGCGGGAAGTGACACCGAACAAATGTTTAGTCCTCAGCAGGTGTCTTTGGCAAATCAGCTAGCATTCAGGTATTGCTGTGTTTACCTATCCTTTGCTTTGAAGGCCTTCAACAATAATGTTATTTAGCACCATGTTTGGATTTTTGTTTTAAGGCGCTTGACAAACACTACCTGATACAATCCCAGGGATCCATTGCTTCATAAAGAGGTTTTAACCCATCTGCCTAAAACGATCAATGTTCTCGTGCACCCTGGTGCCTCTACCAGGGGAGGAGGGAGCAAAAGGGACATTCGTGCCTGAGTCTGAGCACCAGCTCAGAGACCTTTGTCTCAAGGCAGAAGAGACTTGACAGGCATGTTAAGCATCTTGTGGGGTCCCCTTCCCGCTGCACCGCGGTCAG
Organism: Aythya marila; assembly: GCF_965140915.1. NCBI lineage: Eukaryota > Metazoa > Chordata > Aves > Anseriformes > Anatidae > Aythya > Aythya marila. The sequence continues at coordinate 11,910,514 of NC_139056.1, read as the reverse complement.
GTGCTCTAAGCTAATCATCAAGTGACCCCTTCCTTCAAAGCCCAGTCCATGAATGCAGGTCTTGTTCCGGGAATGCCGGTGGTGGTCGGGCTCCTTTATTGTCCCAGCCCCGGGACGAGATGCTCACACAGCTGCCGGAGGCACTGGTGACTCCTCCAGTTTTCCTTGCACTCTTCTCCTGGGCTGCCTCACGTTAATGCCATTTTTACTGCTGTTGGGGCTGTTTTTTCCTACACATCTTATAAATAAGAGCCTGGCCTCGTAGGAAATTGTTCCTTGCTCAGGTTGTCTTAACAAACCCAGCACAGCTGTTGCTGAGGAATTGGATTAATGGAGTCATTGGCAAATCAGCACTGTTTGGGCAGCATCTCTGTCATATTCCATGTTCCTGCAATCCATTTTGTTTCCAAAGCATCGCCTGTGGCCCCAACACCTCTTGTTAAATATCATGAGCAGGATGCTTGAACTGTCTCAACATAAGGTGCTAAATATGGTTCAATTTTTTAAAAACTTTAAAAAAAAAAGGGGGGGGGGAGCCTGACAACCTATTCCAGTCTGAGCTATAATTTAGAAATGTGTCCATGTCTGCAATTTTCAGTTGGCTACAAATGATACAAAGGAATAGTACAGCACAGCAGCTGAAAACCCTGAGCTCATCACAGAAGCTAATACTTCCAGTGTTTTTGTTCTTCGCCTGGAAGAGATGGCAATATTTAAATGGTGCACAGTGTGCATGCCTTACCCTGCATTGATTCACAGTGCCCATGGAGGTGGCTGAGAAGCAGCAGGTCCTCAAACCACAGTGAAGGTGTCACGGTTTTATTTGGGACAGCGTGAGGTGTGTAACTAGCATGCTAAGAATTAATACCATCCCTTCGCTCTTGGATTTGGAAATATCCATGAGGAAGTGTACGTGTCCTGTTTGCAAACCTCTGTGTATTTTTCATTGCTCAGTCATTACTGGGAGGTTGCACAGAAGAGGTGGTTTCATTGAGTCCCAATCCCTACCGTTTCCTGAGGTCCTTAGGGACTGGGATATCCAGAAGCTACGTTCTCCACGATTTTGTGAAGGTCTGTCCAAGGTGATCATCAGAATAGGGCTCTATAAAGGATCTTAAGATCCGTCAGATCTGACGTCAGTCCTTCTACAGTGTGAATGGGAAGAGGAGGGAAAGCACAATCATTGCTAGTTTTGGACTGCAGTGCTCACACAGGAAAACAAAATGTACTAGAATGTGGAAATCGTGGGGGGATGTTGAGTAACAGCCTCTTAGTATTACACCAGCTGGATTTTTTTATGCTTCCAGTTGATACTTAACAACTCAGAGGACTACTGCCTGGAAAGATATGAATGAACCAGTGCTCAGAGTCACTGGAGTAAATCTTGTCTTGTTATGGAACAGCTTGAACAGCTTTTTGTTTTTAGCTTGCGTGATTTCCCACTGGGTTTCCCCTGATAAACTCATCGTATCTCTGTAATGCTCTTCTTCTCTATGTGAAATAAATATTTTCATTTGGGGTATGATTATGCATATATTTATAGTAATTAGGTTTTCATTATGAACTGTTCTGTCTGAAAACCTAGTGAAACTTTAACCTTTGGGGATATATGTGTATATGTTTATGTAAGATTGTGCATATGTTTACCCGAGATAGCTGAAAGATCTCCAAGAAGGCTGGGATGAAAATGGTAGTTGTCACATCTTCCCTTCTGGCACAGTGGATATCAAGTGTGGAAGACAGAGATTTTCTCAGTGCACATCAGGATGAGATTACAGCCCCAGAAACTCAGGATCTTAAGGAAACTCTACTCCCTTACATATCTATATATGCTAAAAAAAAGTCCATAGTGAAATATAGTGTACAATAAAATTACGAAGATTGAAGTGTCTGGTTTTAAATATTACCTGTTCCCTTCAATTAAAATTATGCATATGTTGTTTACCTTTATTTACCCTATATTTAAATGTTTGTTATTTCAGGAAACAGATGAAGAAGATCTTACCCCAGAAGAAAGAAGGAAACTGGAAAGAAAATTGAAAAAGGAACGCAAGAAGGAAGAAAAGAAGCTGATGAGAGAAGCTGGAATCTCTACTAAAAAAGAAGAGCCCAAAAAGCTGTCAGGATCAGAGCTGGCTCTGGCCTATTTAACCAGGTAAGACTACTAAAACCCCACTGCAGATGCTCCCTGCAGAAGCAAGCTGTAAACCATGCCAGAAATCCAGAACAAGCTGAACCAAGTAATAAGACATTAAAGGAAATTGCTGTAGTTAAGTAATAAGTTAATGTTTCATCTCATTTGACACCCTGTCACCATGTTTTATTTATATCACAGTAACTACTAAAGGATTTTGAGTATGCTACAAACATTTTAAAGAAAGCTCCTGTCCTGAAGATCTTATAGTTGATATATAAATATCACTGGGTTAGCTGCACTTAAAAAGATGAAAGGCACATTACAGACAAGATTGCACTGGGGAAATGAGTTTTGATTAAGTGCACCATTTTAAGCAAAGGAGTTTCACTTGTTCTCTTTTTGTGAGCAAATTGCCTGAAGTGGTTAAGCATTATGGAGTCCTAATTTAACTTAACGCATGATATTTGGATATTTGTAAATTAAGAAGGGATTATGCCACCGTTACAAAGTTCATAGTGTGCAATGCCTTATTTCTGCATACCAAAGCATATAGCCAGTATAGTGGCCGATTTCAGATCGGAAGCAATTACTTTAGTTAGCATACTTATTTAGAATACTTTACATTCCAACATAAAGCAATGTCTATGGTTAAAATAGAGAACTACAACAACGCATTCACAGTACACTACAGACAGAGGTCTTGTATAAGCAGGAAGATAGTGTTTATTTTTTCCCCAAACTACAAAATATGCCCTGTCTCTAAGACCTGCAGAAGGCTGGCGTGTTACCAATAGTGGGTTACCACGAGGAATAAAACCAGTGTGGCATCTCTAGCCATGCTTAAAACTGAAGCATGCAGACTGTCTGAATTGTTACTTACCACTCTCAGTGGGGAGGGAGGAAATTAATTGCATTCCAGGCAGAGGGACATGTGCATTTTTGTTACATAACCCTCAGCATGCAGTGATAGCAAAATGACAATAATATTTTTGATCTGGAAAACAGCTGGAATAGTTCACCGCTGTTTTGAACTGCAGACGGATTGACAGTTAGCTTTGAACCATCTGCTCAAGCTATACTGTGGTATGTGTGCTAGTAAGTGATGGATCTAGAGATAATGGTTTTCAGCTTTGGAAAGCAAAGGAACAAGCTGTGGGTTTTTGTTGATACTCTGCTGTTATCTGTATGGATCTGTGCCTTGTTAGATGAGAGAATATGAAACTATATTTGAACTAATTTGACTCCAGAGTTTCACTTAACCCATACCCAATTACTTTGAAACAGTGTTCCTGCTACATAGTTCAGTAATAGCAGAGTTCAGCTGCTATAGGTATGGCAGTAGGTTGTCTGGGATTGGTTCAGCAACTGATAGGAATTCTGTAGACTTATCAGGGATGGTCATAAGATGCTGAACTACCAAGCAGATAGAACCATAGACAGCATTCTGGCCCCAAATGTCCTGTGACTGTCTTGGATCATCTTGGCTCAGTCCTTTTGTACACCTCTGAAGTATTTACTACCTATTTTTTTTTACTGGAAAAAGAAACAACTAGATTTAGAGTCATCACAGAAGGAAATCATTATCTGGGGAAAGGAAACTAAAATTCTAGCTCTGGAAGTCCACTGTAAAAACCCCAGAAACTTGAGTGTGTCAAGGATTTCAGTCTGTGTGTTTTTGCAGAGCTATGGGCATGAATAATACGTGGGAGGATAAGGTAATCTTACAGATGCAAGAGCTTAATATAATTGGAAGTAAACAAAAGGGTGCTGTGGATTTATGTTTTGCCCCACCTATGGTAAAAAACCTTCCATTAAATGAGGGTTACTAAGTAAGGTGGCATCTTAATTCCCTGATGACATGTGAATCTCTTGTAGGACAGGTGGAACTCGAAGTACCATACAGCAATTAAAACTGTCATTTTTATTTCTTAAGAGACTATTCACATCATGAGAACACAACTATATGGGGCTTCAGCTTTGACAGGAAAATATTTATTTTAATTTTGTTTGTTAACTTGCAAAGAAAAATGCTGGAAAGTGTTCGGTGAAAGAATTGCGTTACACGTAGTCTTCTGACATGCAAGGGTAAATACAACTTATTTTGTAGGTCATACATATTTGAAGAGGTAGCACTTCCCTTAGAGGACAGAATCATCTTTTCTGGTATGTGGGATGAAATAAAGAGAAATTCTTCAGCAGAGGAATAAATTTCCGTTTCAAGCGGTAACATTAGGGAGAAAGAGCATGACTTTACATGGAGGAAATAAAACGCATTTAATAGGATCTATTGTTTCCTGGGGGATATTCTTAGAAATTCCTGCTTCTGCAGCAGCTTCGTGTGTTCTGTTTGAAAAGCAACATGGAGTTAGCAGGCAGCCCGCAGCAGCAATGCTCTCGCTGCTGAGACACTAAGACACCTTTCTAAAGCCATCCCTCATCCTTTTAGCTGAGAGGAGTAAATGAAGAGAGTGTCAGTGAGGGGGTGTTGGGGACAGACAGGCCCATTCCTGGCACTGCTCTGCCTGGCACCTGGGAGCGCAGCACTCCGGCAGTTACAGTGGTGCCCGCAGTGATGCTTAGCACAAAGAGCGATGCTAGACCAAGCCGTGTGCCTGTCCCTGACTGGGGTACATCCCTGTCTACCCCCAGGTGCTGGGTGGCATTGCCAGCCCAGCCTTTTTATCTGCTTTCTCATTTGAGTTAGAAAAAGGTTTTCACTCGTGACTGCTCCAGGAGAGGAGGAGGCCACATGGCTCACGGTTCTTTCTCTTTGCGTTGGCCTGAAGGAAGAGAAAAAGGGGAGAAAAAAAAAATTGTCTCTGCTCACCAATTTTTGTTTCACCATTTCCCTCCATGAGAGAATCTCAGGTGGTTTCCCAGCACAGTTCTGTCCAATGCGGTACTCACGGTGTGCCTGCAAAAATAGAAAGAAGAAAGTCTCCCTGCGTCAGATTCTCCAGCTTGCTGGGGACAGCAGGCAGCAAGATCTGAAGACAGAATTAAAAATAGGGTGCTGAAGCAAAAAGGGAGGCAGAAGGGTTATGAAACTGTGAGAAGGAGAAAAGAAAATGTAGAATAATGCTAAAAAAAACACGTGAGTGGTACTGAACAGAGGAGAAGAAATCATTAAAATTACTGCAGAGGAATAGGAGAAAGCAGGAGCGAAGCAGTGAGTATTAGTGGTTGCATAAACTACATAAATTTCTTTCTTTTAATGATGATGTGCCTTTTCTCTTTTATGATGGTAAGTGGTGAATCATGTTTAAAGCCAAGGTTAGAATGTCTCATTACTTTGATTCTTGGAATATATGAAATAAAAATCTCTCCTTTTCTAAGCATTACGTGCCTTCAAGTGAAAAGATGTTGCAATTCATGAGAATGCTAATTAGACTTAATTATAACCCAACTGACCTTCTGTGGTGCTAAAATGTTGGCAGAACTTGTTTGTCTTGGCAAGGCATTCTCTCCTAGAAATGTTTCTATTCTTAAGTTTGGCTCAGGAAGTTCATTGCTATATGTATCTGCACGTATGGTTTTCTCCATCACCCATTAAAGTAACAGAAATATGAGTAGATGTTACCAGAAGTATGTGGAATTACAGGACTGGTATCTGAAATAGCAGAGATGGAAAGTATCGTAATCTGGATATTGCTGTGAATTACCTAAGCCTTGGACTATGATGTGTTTACATTTCAAAAATCCACTGCTGGAGTACATTTCTTTTCTCTTTGTAATAATTTGTATTCTTCTAGTAATGTGTGTCACCAGAATGTTTCCCAAACAATGCCAAAAGGCGCTGTCTTTTCAGTTCCCTTTGCAGAGCTTGCTTTGTTCATCCCTGACTTAAATGTAGGTGTGATTCAGAATGGCAGGCGCTTCTTAGAAAACAAGAAAATAAAAACAAGAAAAAAAAAGAATAATGCAAAGCAAGGGCAAATTACAGAAACACAAAAGTAAAACAGAATTTCCCACTGAGTGGGGAAATAGTCTGACTCTGCAGAACACCATTTTTTTCCCGATTTTGCTGAGCACAGTGGCTGACTGGTAATGCTGCTGAGAGCAGCGTGTGACCCAAGGCAGCTCTGTATCTGCTGGGGTTGCAGAATGGAGGCAGATCCCAGTCCTTGGCCAAACTTTATTAAAAACACTGTCAAGCATGGGAAGTTTTTGCAGAAAACTTGCCCTTCCTTTAAAGAACACAAATCTCAGGGGCATCGCTGCAAGCATTTATATATAACATGTATGAATTACATAAAGTTGGTGTTTACTCCCAGGTTCTTGCTGGAGCAGGGGCTGTCTGGGGAGGGACATGAACAGGCAGCTTAGCATTAACTCAGCGCTAGGATCTGGGAGATTTCTGATTTTTGGAGGACCAACAGAGGCCTGTGCTGGAGTGTAAAGAGGGCAGCAGCACCTGAGAGTTGTGAGCACCCAGCTGGGATCAAGGTGGCCCTTCAGGAAATCGCAGAGGCATTCATCCAACCATGCAGGTGACTTGAGAGAGCTCCCGGGCACATACAGCCACACTCGTGAGTGCTGAAAAACAGCTTCTAAATTTAACATAAATTGAGTGGGCTTGTGTCAGATTCAGTTTGCTTCGTTGACCCATAACATGTTTTAAGCTGCTTTTTCTCTCACAGTCTAAGCATTTTTTTTAGCCACGGTCAGTGATGATTTTTGACGTGTGGTTCTGAACTTGTTTAAGTCATTCTCCTTGGTGCCAGTCTTAATCTTTATTAATTTCAAACTTGGCCCTGGTGCTGGTGTTTCACCATCAATGGCTTAAGCTTTTACATATTAAGAGTAACCAATGCACTGGAAATCTAAACATCCAGAGATTGTTTTTTCTCCCTCCAGAAACTGGCTGCTTGGGTTTGACAGCAACTAACACTAACATCTAGTGTCATTTCTCCTTCCTCCACCCTCCTGGGAAGGCAACTGTGCTGTGTCGGGAAGACATCAGTGGGTGTCTTCTGTACAATGCCAGATGAAGGCAGAAAGGCACAAATGATGTGTGCTTGAGGCCCTCCCGCTGGGGATGCGTAAGACCACTGTTTGTAAGTGAGATCACTTCTTGTTTGGAAGCAGATCTGAAGAAAAATATTTTGCCCTAATTTTTTTCTTTCTCTTCTTTTTTTTTCCATGCTATGTTGAGATTGTATCACATTTAAGCAGATTTAAATTTTGCTTCTTAATTTTGGGTATAATTCATTGGAGGTTTTGGTCAGTTAGAATGTTGTTACTGTTGAAAGAATGACAGTATTTCTACCCTGCATTAAAAGTCTGTGTACACTAAAATTTTACATTAATATACAGTCCATTTCAAAGCCAACTTCTCTCCAACAATTTGCTACTGGAGTAGCTCTGCTAGAAGCTATGGACTTGCAGTGGGAAAAAGGTAGGTTTTGTATGATCTGTATTGTGTAGAAGGTTGGATTTCCATAATAGTCTCTTTCGATATTAAAACCAATATGGTGGGTAGCATGAAAATGAAATGCAAAATCAAATTGCCTTTAAGTCTAATGCATATTAGACTTATAATGAATATAATGAATATTTGGGGCAGATTTTCTGTTTTTAATCTTGGGAAGAAAACTATTTGAAACATTTGGAAATTCCAGCATCTGGAATATCAGAATAAATAGAAAGACCCAAACACTCATGCGATTAGGAGAGTTTAAACCACCAGTGGTTTAGGGAAGCTTCAGTGTCAGTGTATCAGCCTACAGATTCCCTAAATGTTGGGCTGCTCTAGATAGTGCAAGGCTTCACCTGATGTTCCACAAGGCATCAGCAAATTGCTAACGTATCTCTCTGAGCAGATTTTCTTTCTCATTGAATGGTGACTGCCACTGTCCCCAGGATGATGTTACTGGCTTATGTAATGTTGTGGGATGGAATTTGGTGAGCCCTTCTGACACAAAGTGTAGCACAGAGGGCAGGAATGTCTCACCGCAAACACTGTGCCCTAACAGCCAGAACAGAGGATGAGTTTCCTTCGTGGCAGGGAGATGCAGCATGCATAAAGCTCATCAGTTATCTTCATGTTCATAAACTATTGGAGCAGTGATCAAATTATGAGCCTCAGTTATCCAGGAGCAAAAGTAGGAGGTGAATTTGAGAGAAGCTACTGTAATTAGGAACAGCAACATTGGCAAATTCCCTTCAAGAGCTGCAGTTTTAAGGAGTCTTGAACGAGCAGTTTTCCCCCAAAGATTAGGGACATTGTGGTGGAGGCTAGTTTTGCTTTAATAACTGAAGGGTTATTTTTTAAAGGTTCTGGGGCAAGCACTAAGTATGGATGTAATGAATGAATTCCTACATGCTTTTAGTCACTTTGTCACATTCATTAGTTATGTAAGAGACCGCGTGAATCCAGGGAGTCAGCTAGAGGGTAAATTTGCATTTGGCGGTGTTCTGCGGCTGTTTTTTGTGAACTTGGGCAGGCACTTGCTACTATCTGATTTCAAAGGCTTGCACTTCTCTTGATACTATAGAGAACAATGTTTTTGTCCTTGCACTGCTCCAGCTTTCTGTATTGCTTGATTTTTAATTTCTCCCTACCTCTAAGCGGTATTCCTCTCTTTAACCCAAATAAGCATGCCCGTAAAACTGAGTGTTGGCCAATTGATGTTGATAGTTGGACAAATTTTAAAAGGGGGTCTCTGTCTCTGTTCATGGCAGAGACAGAGCAGGCTTGTCTTAATAAGAGAGTAGAGTTACCTTACGGTATTCCTACAGTCCTTTGTGTACCTTCAGTAGCCCCTGGTGGAGCCATGTCAGTTCGTCTGGCATTCCCTAGCAGCCCCAATATTACTCAAAAACCCTACAAAGCTGTCTGCCGCAGTGCCCACAGCTTTGCTGTTTTTTAGGGTGCCAATATGCCCACATTATTGCTGGGAGGCAGGTGGAAAAGGCACGTTCACTCTCCAGCTGTGGTGCTGCTTAGGGCTATTCTGCAAATGTACTTGGGCATACTGCCTTCTGTGGAGGGCAAAGCTTGCTGGTAGGGTATATGAAGCAGAAAAATTACTCTGCTATGTTGGTTATGTTGGACCTGTTACTAAGCACAGTTTCCTGAATCACTGCATTTCCCACATTTCCCACATGCCTCTTAAGAGAAGCATCTGTAATGCTCCAGCTTCCTCTGGTCCTTCCAGACACCAGCACCTTCTCTTTGTCTTTGAACTTTGGTGTCTGTGACCTTTCTGGAAATGTGAGACCTGAACACTAACACAGCCACTGCTGCCTCGTGCCAGCCTCACGCAGAGGGAACCAAGAGTGTGTGTGTGCTTCCTTCTGCTGTGTGTCACTCTGGCTTTGGGTTATAGGCAACAGTATTGGATTCATCATTGAGCTGTGTCACCTTGTGATTTCACATTTAATTTGCTGCACTTCTCTCCCCAGTTTATTACTCAGTTTGTGCTAATGACAACAGTGGCACAAACACTCCGACTGTCACCATAATAAATGTCCACTGACTGTCAGAGGGACAGTGCTTCTCATCCTACTGCAGCCTGGCTGCAGCAAAGTCAGATACACTACTGTTTCAGTGTTGGATTTATGATACACACTTCCAAATATTAGTGTTCTCATCATCTGATTATTCAAACTATGCATTCAGGGCTCTGTGAATGTCACGTTACACTCTCAGTAACAGCAGCATGCAGCTTTTGCCCGCTTAATCAAGATGTCTGACGGCAGCCGGACTCGGTGATTTTCAGTCCCTCTGATACACTTACTGACTTCTGAACTCACTTTTCTGTGTCTTGGTGGCAAGTGATATGCAGAACTGTGCTGGAGCCCTGCCAGTGTTTTTCTAACCCCCACATGACATCCACAGGATGTCATACTGTTCAGGAATTGCTTTTAAAGCATTATTCACTTCTCGGTGGTTTAGCTGTTTTTTATGATCCCAGTACAACAATTTTGCAGCTTTGGAAGAAGCATGGTAACATCTACCTTTTAATTCAGTGAGTTCATGCAGATTTCTCTTCTTATATTATGTCTTTTGTCTTTTTCCACCTCTAAATATTGCAACTCTCCAGGCTGAATGATCCAGGCTTTGCCTGAAGAAGGGCACACCAAAGCAGGAGGGCAATACTTTTGGTCTGCAGCTCAGCCACGCCAGCCCAACTTTACAGTGCAGGTTGGTAAACAGATGCCTGTACCCCCTCTGAGCAGAGGAAGGTGCCTGCATGACTCTGTGCTGTGCAGAAATGCTGACTTGGGTCTGGAAGCTGAATAACCTGGTTAACACTCAGATAAACCTGAATTAGGAAGCCCTGCCTCTCTTCAAATGAGCCCAGGCACTGCACAGAGCTGCTGGTTAAGCCATCTCCAAGGCCAGAGCAGGAACCGAGGCTTCTGTAGCTACTGAAGATAAACTTGTCAGTTAAAGCTAATTCTGACAAATAATGTTGTTTACTATTTAATTCTAGAAACAGTCACCAAATGTAAGAACAAAAGGCATCTTTAAATAGTGTAGAGCCAATCTTAGCTATTTTTCCCATGAGCTTCTGGAGAGGAAAAAAAAAAAAGGAAACATGGGAATACATTCTGCATGTCAGTAATACTATCCTGGAAATGTTCCAGGTGGGCCGAACTACATTTTTTATAATTTCAGTTGTTTCTAATAAGTCCCTTCCATATTGATGTATCAACTTTTGAAGAACCTAGTTACCTACCAATATTTTTGGCTGTATTTTGCTGTTTCTAGCTTGCTGAGTTAGCAACCCCACTTTCTAGAGAGAAAACAGGTGATTTAAGATTCTGAAATGTCAGGTTTTAAGGCTTCTAAGCTATAAGTAGAAGTTCTTAGATATTGAAGATGTTTGTGCAGTATTTCCAACTCATTCAAAAGGAGGAAATCCAAGAAACATCAACCACTCTGTGGTTCTCCAGGAAATTAGTAGATGCTCATGATGACACTCAACTGAGCTTTGGAAAAGCTTCCAGACTCACAGGACTTTCCCTGCACAAAACCTCTTATGTGTTAGCCATTAGTATTGTTCCAAATAAACTTCCCTACGTCTGAAATAGGGAATAGATTTGGAGTTGCTTTCTGACTGATTTGATTTGCACTTATGTATGGCTTAAGAGGAGAAAGCAAGAGAGAAAGTTCATGTCCTTGCTAAAATTCTGACCATCAGTGGCTCTTATATCTTGCTAAATCTGCTCATCGTTCTATTTAGTTTATGGCAGAGGAAAGAGATTTCTTTTTGTAAATTTCATACCCATAAATGGTCACTAAATTTTACAAAAAGGGAAGAATACATTAAGAAACTCTAATCCTGCTTTATGGCTCCAAATAAAATCACTCATCTTTCCAAATCTTTAATTTTATGGAAGGTCACAAGTGCATATCTCAAAGCATATTTCAGTAAAAGCTGTGGAGTGATTTACTTTGAAACCTTCTGTCTCTTTGTGTTTCTGCCATTTTTTTCAGTGTGAAAGAAAGCTGTCAAAATATTTAGTTGGGCATTTGGTTCATACATTCTCATGGGGAAAATATATGTTTAATAGCATCATTAGCATGAATTTGCAAATCCTTTAATTTGAATTCTATCTTCTACAGGATCAGCTGAAAACAATGTTATTAACTAATGGTACCCATCTTTGTTGAGATTTTTATTTTTGTTTTTAAAAAGTTTTCTCTGTCTTTTATGGGTTATGGTAATGGTAATTTGCTTTTCTACAGTACGGTTACTGACAGTTTATCATTACCATAATTTGACAAAATTAATGAAAAATACTTTGATTTATTTATTCTCTCCTGTTTTGACAGCTTTTGAGAAATTGTTACATTACCCCATTTTTCAGATGGCTCGATTAAACTGTGATTAAATTTGTGACTTACTAAAGTCCTTGTACTATTCAAAGGTTTCCTTTCAAGCAAGTGACACAAAAGAAATGAGGCATAATTTTCTTCTCAAATGAAGAGTCTGTTTTTCTTTTGGCCCTGTACCAATGCCTTATCTCCACAGACCTGTAGGATTTTTCTCAGTTCCATGTTTTGAAAGAAGAGCTTGCATAGATTTTTTTCCTGTGGTGTTCTCTTGAGATATTTCTAACAGCCACTAGCGTCTGTACTGATTTCTGGGTGGGCATGCAATGTATGGATTAATATTCCAAATTCTTCTAGCCACTCTGAGAGAGCTTTCTGTATTCTGTGTTGGGATCTACTTAAAATTGCAAGAGAATTAGGACAGGAATGCTTTTTGTTTTGATGCATGCTTGACAGCAGTACCTGCATCCACTCAGTACCTTTCATAGGATGCTAATTCTAACATTAACCTGACCTTAACGATGTACTGCTGTCCACACAGTCCCTTCTTGTACTGCTGCAAGTGACCAGAGCAGCTTTGTTTCTCTTTATTGCTTTTGATAAAATGAGGAATAAAAAACTCAGAGTTAGCCAGCTGGAGATTACAGACAGCACTTTTGTTCTCAGTCACATATATAAGATTTTTCCTGAGATCTTGTATCTAATGAGATGATGGCTTTAAAGATAACTTGTGCTCACCTGACCGAGGAGGCTTGCCATTCATTCTGGATGAACTGATTTTTTCCAAAGTTAAGTTTACTTTTATTTACATTTTTTTCAGCAGGATTTTTAAGACTCCTGATAAATTTTCTCAAATATGTTGTGACAGCTATAAATTGTATTAGCAGTAATTAGCTATCGTTCTGTGAAGTGCTTCCTCAGATGGGGAAAACTACATTACACGTGTTAAGCCCATAAATATCGGGGTAAAATACTTTATTTTTTTTTGCCTGATTCTCTTTCCTATAACTTCTTTTTTTTTTTTTTTCTCCAAACCTAATTAAGAAAATGTAATGCATCCTTTCTTAATGACTCTCATTTCCAGTAAAATAAAATTTAGTATAAATGAATTTTCTTAACAGTTTATTAAATGTAGTCATTAGATATTTCTCGTTGAGATCCAGCTTTCTTCTGTGCATAGTATTATACAAAAGAGGATGCATCTAATTAAATAATTACGCAGCTTTAATATGTTATTTCATCTGGAATGACTGCTCGTAACCTTGTGAGATACATTAGGGAGATTCAGAAGCAGAAGTCTGTAATAACAAGCTAGGCTACTTCAGGACCTAACCCCGAAAGTATCTAGATCCCTGTATTTCTCACTGGAGTTGAGAGCTCAGCACTTCATACAAGCACTTTGACCTCTTTCATTCATCTTGAGGAAGGCTTGTGTGCTTTTCAGGTCAAATATAACCAGAATAATTGAAATGACCCATTTCATGTCTAAGTGTTACAATAAGCTATCCGTTGATATTTTTAAACCAAAAGCAGATTGCAGAGCTTATTTACTTTATGCAGAAGAAATGCTTTTGCAGTGTGTGTTCGTTCAAGGAGCTCTCCTCCCCTTCCAGCCTCTGCTGTCGGCTCTCCTCTGGCCTCCAGCCCCTTGCCTCATGCCTTGCTCCGAGCCCATCCATCCTTAGCCCATCTTCTGGATTCAGGAAAGGGCCTTCTTTGCTCACCCGCCTTCTTTCATTCAGACGGTGCTCTTGACGTGGCAGAAAGGCAAAGGGAAGGTTGTATGTTTTCTCTGCCTCATAAAATTTAAATCTAGGAGAATTAACACTGCTGCTCACTTCCTCCAACACATTTAAACTATTCATCCAATGCCCAGCTACTCAAAATAGTGGAGAGTAGTTTTGTAGCTCTAGGGAATCAATTTGGCTAGTCAGCCAAAGCCAAAATTAAAATTTAAAATGCAGTTGGCAATGATTATTAATCAATTAGCTCCAGGGAGCCATCAGAGCTATCCAACCAGAGTTAGAATAACAAGCAATATTTTTAAAATAATAAAACTGGATCCTTAATAAAACTTGTCTCCTCCTTCACACATTTATTAATATGATGGTGCCCAAAAAGGTATCAGTAATTACTTTTATACGAACAAAATTGAATTGGAATGAGAGCCATCTGCAGGAAGCAGTAATTGGCAGATCAGTTTCTCTGAGCGTAGATTATTTAAAATCTTAGTAACTCAAAGCACATCATGGGATATTGGAAGAGGAGAATCTCATGGTGTCCAGAATACCATAGTGCACTGGCAGATTTTGCTATGCAGTGAGAGGTAGCTGAGCATTTCAGCAAAGTCAAGGAAATCTGAGTGGACTGTCAGCTACTGTACACTTCTAGGATTTTAGTATTTTTATTGACTTGGTATATTTTAGAACTCCTCTGCAAAAACAAAAGTAAATCACTCTGTAAGGTGCTGGTTACATCTTGGGTAGTTCACACAGCCAGGGGGTCTGCAGCACGCTCTCCTTCTGCCTCTGCCATATTTCGTAGTGAAGGCAGCTGTGGGATGTCTGATCTGGATGCAAAAATGACAAAGAGGGTTGGCAGGTTGTTTTTTTTTTTTATATTTATTTTGCGTGTTTCTCTATATTTGCTCTTGCTGTTGGTCCAGAGTAACCCCACCTCTGGTAGCCTCTCAGGGGCACTGTAAAAGCCATCTGTGTGGTGGGTTATTTGAAGAGGGCTTGATGAGAATCCAGCAACCCAGGATTTCTTCAGTATGCTTACAGAATATTGTCACCTGCAAGGGGCAGCACCGTAGAAAAGGTGAGGGGCCAATGCTATGACAGAGGCTGGAGGATTGGTTTCTCCTTCAGGAGACTTTCCTCCTTTCCTGGAGGCTTCAGCTGGCTCCTCTGGGCAGCACAATGTCTGGGACTGATTTGAGGCCAGCTCTTTGTTGACATGAGTGGGGATGAGGAGAAGCCCTGTCAGGAAGTCTGCAGAGGCAGGATTTGGATCTTGGGGGGGGGGGGCGAGGGGAAAGGAGGCCAGCCATGGCCCTGCGGCTGGGCTGGCCTAGGTGCTGAGAGTCAGGAAGCATTTGCGTGGTGCTGGAATGTAGCACAGGTCGGCCTTTGGCTCTCAGGCATCACAATAGCAGTGAGAGGACGTTACTTTTTCCTGTTAGAGTCAGGTGTTACTCTGGAGCTTGGAACTCCATGCAGAAGAGCACTTCTGATCTTGTTGGCTATGGAAATCCATTACGTCCTTGCTGAGGTACAAACAGCACAGAAACACCCAAGGTAAGGACATCGGGTTAAAAAAACCAACATATTTCCAGAAGTGCTTTGCTGCTGTAAAGACACTTTCAGCTCAATATATTGAACAATAAATTGGCACCTTAGTATCCTGGATGCTTCAAAGTAAAATCCATCAGCCAACACCTTCAGTATTGAAATCCTTCTCCAAGTGGCCATTTCCTCATCCCTCCTCAAAAACTTCCAATGATAAATTTTCACACAAAGGTGGTTTTTCTTCCAATATTTTCTTTTATAATCACTGTATGGAAAACTATGATTCTTTATAATTCTGGTGTTTTCTTCTTAAAAGCAGAAAGTAAATTTTTTTTAGTCATGGATTGCTTTTCTGTTGCGATAGGCCCTAAAAATTATGCAAACTTTTATTATCATATTGTTAAATATTTGACTTTGCATAGCAGCTTTTTATAGCTTTTCTAGGTCTTTCATTAATACTGTGATATTGTAAGTATAACTATAATAGCTATGACCCAGCACTGCTGAAACTACAGGGTTTTTTTGCAAAAACAGAGCAAGATTGTATATTAATGCTCTGCTAGCTGTATACACGACTACATGTTACTGTTGCAGACTGTGGCACTGAACAATAAAATCAAATCTTCTACATCTAGCTTGAAAGGACTTGCATTGCTCATTCCTGTGAGCAGTAAAATCCTATGATTATTCACTCTCACTGAGAACTACCACAGGACTTAGTCTTCTCCCAGGAACACGGAATTATAGTGATCTCAACCTGGTTTCAAGCGATGTGCTTGTGAAATCCCTCCTTTGATCACATTCATAGATACTTGGATTTCTCCCTCAAAAAAATGCTATGTGATACTCTTACCCAGCATAGCACTTAAAAGCATAAAGATATGTAGATTTAAATTCTTGAAATGGACAAATCCAGGAAGACAGAAATGATGGTCTTGGATATTTGAGTGCCTGAAATGTTTAAATTTTAAGATTTTTTTTTTCATTTGTTATGAATTGTTTAATCACTGATATTATTGTTTTCTTCTCTAGGATGCTAGGATGGAGTTTTAAAAGCTGTCATAAGATTTAAAAAGGGAAAAAAAAGAAAAAAAAACAATGTAGTTAAGCTTGAATCCATGCCCTGGCAAGAGTATTCTGTACCACAGCTGGACATTGTGTGGTACAGTGGTAAGACAGAAGAGAACTGACCTTACTCATTTTTTCCTGGGTCTGGTAGCGTATCCCTCATCAGAAGGCATTTATATAAATGGATTGTTGCCAACCTTTGAAAATGATTTTACTTGCAGCTGGCTTCTTATATGGTTTTTATACAGACTTTGAGGCCCTCTATCTCCTCGTACCCCCCAGGATGTTCATCATGGGAGGGAGGCAAAACAGTTGTTTTCATTCATCCTGTCCCTTGATTCTGATCTGGACATCAGTGAGACCAGAATTAAGTGCAAGAAAAGATGGACATCTGGAGAGGAGATGGGGCTTGGGCACAGTATTAGGGTAGCATTTAGTAGTATATTGTATTCCTTGCAGGAGCTGAACAGATTGGCTGTGAAGGGATTTTCAATTCTTTTTTCTTCTTCTGTGATAATTCAACTCCTACTTTGTCATCTTTTTAGAAAAGTAGGTATAATAAAAAGTATATTTGGCATAATAATATACTAGTACTACCTTTGGTCTTTCAAACCTGCTGCTTTCAAGCCTCTCTGCTACTACTAGAAACAACAGAAAGTTGTCAACATAACATTATTACTATATTTATTTTTGACTCAAAATGCAATTTTGCTCCAGACAGGTGAATACAGATATCTGCAACTAAATAATATGCTAGAAAAGGAATTTTTAAAAAATGGATTTTTTTCCCGGTGGCATGTTGGTGGCAGTTGCAGGTAGGTTGGTGTCTATGAAAAGCTGACAAGTTGAATCACAGTTAAGATGTGCTGCGTGTATTGTAATATATATATGCAAGGTATGAGCTCTACTGATGACCTGCCTTAGTATTTTGAGGCATTGATACAACTTTCTGGGTCAACTTTCCTTTCCATGTATCATCTGTCTCATCTGTTTATGCTCTGAGCTCTTCAAGGCAATGTCTCATATTGTGTTTGAACAGTGCCTATAGTGGGGGAGGAAGGGGATTTCTATCTTGGATGAAGCTTCAGGATGCAAACATAATATAAAATGTTACAAATAATGGCAAGTGATAAAAGTGCATATAATAAAATATATGCTGTGATAAACATTTTATGTAGATTTAATCAAAGTTTTGCTCTAAGGCACAAAGGCTCTTCCCTTTTGCTTTATAAATACTTTTTAAGGAAGTTCCGTGACCTGTGTCATTTGCTGTACAGATACAATCTGTCCTTATATTGGACATCAGGACCAAAATGAGATACTAAAAAGAAAGTTTCTTTCTTTCTTCCTGTATGTGTGATTCCTAAACTAAAAATAAAAATAAAAAAGCTCCTCTCCCCCCCCCGCCTTTTCACAAGTCTTTAGTCATTATGCTACGTATAAACCAGATGGACGAATATATTAAAAATTGTTTTTAAACCACAGATTGAGAAAGGGTGCCAGGATTTTCTACCAAAAATGTGGCACTGATTCTAAAATCTGTTGACAATTTTGGAAAGTTTCTTCTGGCGAAAGAGCTCTATTAGTGTCTCCTCTCTTCCAGGAAAATAAGAAAAACCTTTATCTAAGTCATAAGTTAATTAGCTTCTAAGCTATAATCGAGAGTCTCAGTATAAATATATTAATTTTCCTAGGAATGGGAGTTGTGACCTAACAGAATAATCCATAATGTGAGAAAAACACAGTTTAAAATAAAGGCTATGACTCTTTCTTGCGTCTGTGCTTGAGTCCTGCCAAAGATTAGTGTGTCAAAGATTTTAATTACAGCCATCCCAGTCAAGTCTTTGAAAATCTATTTAGAATTTAAATTTCGGTTATTTTTCCCAAATGAGGAAAATGAGCACCACATGCACTTGAAATGAGGTTTCCCCTTATCTTGCATAAAATGTTGGCGCATATAGTGAGCCAGCTTTCTCGGCATGCAGAATGTAGGGTTTCCAGAGCATCGCAAGTCCTTGCGATCACTTTCTGACAATGCTGCTTTTGGTAATTGCAGATATATGGGTTTGGTGTTGACAATGAAAGAAACTCAAAACCTACTTTTTTAAAAGTAAATTTGTTTCAAATGCCCCGAGAGAAGTAGAAGAAATTCTGAATACCTGTGATAAAAATAAACGCCTTAACATTTCCCTTCAAATAACTGCATGTGTTATGATTGGATAAAAAATTATTATTTCTACTTTGCTATAGGCACTATAGGGTGTATATAAAACTTGCACCCACATCCATATATATTTTATATATCCATATAAAACCTCCATCCATAAAATAGCTCTTCTCCCATGAGAATGACACTTTGCCAAATTTCAGTGCCCTCCACGGTGCTTCCAGCAACTCCAGGGAACCTCTTTGGGGAGCCAGGTTCCTGTGCTCGCCTGTTGGCCACACGAAGCATTACAGTCACCCCGAAATGACCTGATAACACTATTCGGTTTCCACATTCTGCTGTATAAAGGCATTTTTCTTGCCTGAAATGTAAGTGCATGGCACGTTAAAGTCCCCGTTATTGTATCTATTGCATTGTGAAATACTAGAGCAAATCATTTGAGTGCCAAGTGCTGCAGTAAGGCTTTAAATATTGTTAAGGGAGTTTTTTAGAGTGTGGTTGCTCTTTATTGAGGAAGCACCTGTTCCACACATTTACAGACAGGGTACTGAGGGCAGGAATTAGGCCTCTTGCACTCTTTGCAGAGTGTTTTCCCTTGGGGGGGTGTCCTGGCCAGAAGGCATGCTGGGCACGCAGTGGCATGAGTTGGAGCCGGAGATGTAGAAGAGTGTAGGTGTCCTTGCATTTAGCATGCACCAGTATTCTCCTGCCTTCTGGTGTGTTATTAGCAGCCATGTTTTAGGTTTTGTTTTTTGAGACTTATCTCCAACCCAGTGATCTTTCCAGTTCAATGAGTAAAACTCTCGGTTCTCAGCACAGTGCTTTTCTGCACATAGATTATTTAACAATCGTGACAGCTTCATAGTATTTTGTCCTGGCCAGTAGTCTAAGCAGATGCATTGTTGTCTTCCTGAATCCAATTTGTAACAATAATGTTTTTTCTTACTGTGTTTCTGGAACCAATTTTACTACTTTCCCTTCCCTTTCTCTGCTAGGACATCCCAGAGAGTGCTGTGCCCTGCCTGTGACTGGTTGTCTTCTCTTTGCCTCCTTATGCTGCCAGTACTCAGAAAATGTCCTTTTTTTGTCACAGTGCTGAGAAGGGATGTGGTTAAGAGCTTGAAGGCAGACAACATCTGCAGTGAGCAGCTGGGAAGGTACAGCTCAGCCATGTTTTGGGAACAGATCTGTATAAAATTTGTAGACTAAAGCTCATTTATGTGATAGACCAGTGAGAATCTTGGGCAGCTTTTCTACATGAGACTCTCATGCTAAAAAAAATGAAAACAAAAACAAAAAATTCTTCGGGCCACTTGATTCATTTGATTCATGTCCTCTGTATCTTCAATTTCAAAGCCATTTAGGATGAGCATTTGCACAAACATAAAAGTTCTCTTTAACTAAAGTCAACCAATGTGTTTTTTCAATGAGCTAGAGCTCATAAGAAAGATTCAAACATTAACTGTGTAAAGAAGGCAATTAGTGTTTGTACAATATATTGAAAATTATCCCTAGGCGTACTGGAAAAATACATGTTTTAAACATGTATATTCTTCATCCAGTTCCGTAGTTTATATTAGATTTGGACATAGATGCTTCTAAAAGCTGCCATATTAATTCAGACTGTGAAAGACATCATAATGGTCTATAAAAAGTTGGGATTTTTACTATAATGTAGTTGGTCTTACTCTGTATATTTAATCACTCAAGGGAAAATCCTATTCTGCTGCTGCAGTATGTCAAGGAAGCTTATCTGCATATAAACAGCAAAAAGAGATCTCTCTTGAGTTACAAAGCTTTAACGTTTGTAGTTTAAAAGTTGAGCATTTCTAAAAATGCACTATTTATGTCATTCCGATAAAAAGAGATACCCCATTCTCTTTGGCACCAAGTGATACTTTCAATAGGCTTTAAAGCTGTCAAAGGAATAGGAAAAAAGCTGTCATAGTCACAGGAATCAGTGGAAAACTTTTGTTTTTATAACTGTGGAGGGTCCAATTGCAGGGAGCAACTACCACATTATTTGTCTTGAAGATTGTGCATCCATTATCATGAGTGTTTTGGCTACAGTTTGATAGGAAATCAGGTCAGGAGAAGGACCATTTTCCTGAGGGGGGAGAAACAGGGATCGAGACAGCCAAAGAAAGGGTTCCAGTTAGAAACTTGAGGACGTTTTCAGAAAACATGAATACATCCACGGTCTACTAGGGGAAGTACAACTTTTATTTTCACACTCGTGTAGCCTTTGTTTCTCACAGGACAAGGTGCAGGTCAAAAGAAATGGTTTGGGATGCTCTGGTGCTGTGATGGGCACAGATGTAGGTTCTGTGGTTGATTATTTTAAAGCGTTTGTTGTTCTTATTATGGTGTATGTAGAGAGAAACCTTTCTAGAAGACTAGCTGAAACTTTGTTTTGTTCCCACAAGAGAACCCACTAGAGTGGAAGTGGGATCTTAGATGCAAGAGTGCAATGGTTTGCCTTAACATGTAGAAAAGAGCATATGGTTTTGTTAATAGGCTCATAAGAGCAATTAACCTCATAGTGCACTCAGTTGTTAGTCTCAGTTGTTTATAAACTAGGTAATAAAGATATTTTAACGTGGTATAGCTTTATAGGAGGTTAGTGGAATCAGGCTACATTTTTCAAGTTAGTACCTGTTAGTACTCAGGTGAAGGTACAAGTGATAGAAACATAAAATCAGCAGAGGATAAAATATTCCCTGTTAGGTAGTATATCTAACCAACGAATATGAGTCACAAATGTATAATACTTTGTATAAAGACAGAAAAATATGTTAAAGGTTTTCATTAGAAGAGGGACTGTTTTCACAGGATGCAGTCACAGATCTGTCATTCAGCTTGTTCTTGTCACCTTGCAAGGATTATAATGTAAGCAGTTTCCATGCTCATTTCGTGTTAAAAAGAGTTTTAAACTTGCCTTCTTCATGTTGTACAAATACACAGTGTTTCCCCATAATAGCTTCCATGCTGTTGCTCAGGAGGATGAACCTTATAAAAAAATGGGTTTCTTTCAACATCAAGTACCATCATTGTCTTTTTTTCTTCTGTTTTAAGGACTGGTAGAAATTAACTCCCTTCCTGCACAAGTTCCAATTTCTCTGTTAGGAGATACTGATTTGGGAGACAGAGCTTGGGCAGAAATAAGCCAGTGACCTTCCCCCACCACGTACCCATAGAAAGGCCCCGTTGCCTTCCTTCTGTCTGCTCCTTGCACTGCAAGTTGTGTATTCTGACAGCCGTTACTTTGCACTGGGGTCAAGGGTGCCAAAGGTCTTTGCTTGCTGCAGATATTTTGGTTTCCAGGTTGGGGGGTATGAGGATGGTATTTTTTTATTTGATTCTGCAGCTTCTGACAACCTGCTTTTGGGCTGTCTTCTGTCTGTTTATTGACAGTGTCCCAAAAGAGACCTCTACATCAGTTCAATATTGGATTTAATTTTAGTCGTGTAGAATATCGTATGTTGTGGTTATTAATGTTGTGTCTGTCATTTTTCATTTACTGTTATTTGTCTCATTTTTACTTTGTACTTTGGGTACAGAGATTTTTATTGAATTTAGCTAGTGATAAGCCTAATGAGTTGTTGCCAGTTTTTCTTTATCGTGAATTTTTAAGTCAATAAAACATTTGTGGGGCTGGAAGGACAGAGGCTTCCAGACTTGCAGTCTTGTTTTTTTCTGTTTCATTGGATTGACTGAGCAACGTATTTACTGGTGCATCATTCCTCGAATATGAGGACTCTTTTGCATTATTAGACTTGACAGTGTTTAAACAATACTAATTCTCATATCCAGCTGGCTTTTCAATTGATTTCTGTGCTCTCTGTTGCTGCGTAAAACAAGCTGGAACATTAAAGACATCTTACATGCTACCCTCTGGAGACTTGTCTTCCTTTTAGAGAAAAATCAAATAAGTATAAAATTTGCTGGGTTTTCTCCTCTTGTTTTCCACTGGAGCTTTAAATGATGTGTCAGTGTATTGACAAATTTTGTACATGTTAAGATGCTAATTTAAAAATTATACATTTAAAAAGCAGTATTCATTTTAGAGTGAGATTTGCTAGATTGCTCATTTGTTTACAGAACTAAGCATGTGTCTCTTCTTCATCGAAAACAAAATATTACTACCTTTAAAATTATGTTTAAGATGTACATAAAATTGCCATTTTAACCCAGCTAAAATCTTGCATATTTAAAATTTGATTGCTAAACAGCCAAAAGAACACTGACAGATGTTAGTCATTTGTTTTGCACGTTCACTTTTCACAGTATCGAAGCAGCCTGCTGTTTTGAGCTAAATATTGAAATCAGAATTTCCGGGGAGAGCGAGGGGTAAAGCATTTTCTGTCCCGTAAATGTCAACGTTGAAGTCATACCTTTCAGCAAATCAAAGCCTTAAAACATATGCTTCTGAAAAATGAATTTGCTCTGCTCTCTAGCAGTCCGTAGCTCATGGGGGACGAGGGAAGCTGTGCTGAGCTCTCCTGCTATTTCCTGTGTCCCAAAACGTGCTTCAACCACTGCAACCAGGGGACGTGGTGACTTCTGACATGACTCTGCTTCCAGTTCCTTAGGGGCCGCTAAATTTCACATGAATGTAAGCTAATTGGGAAAGGCTAAATATCTAAGCCCAAACTTGGGTGCTTGTCCACAGGTCTTCCCCAGACGCTCAGGTAGGCCAGCAGCTGGCGAGGACAGCAGGGTACGGGTTTGGGGCTGCCAGTTCTCCTGGGTCAGATGAGGGCAACAGCCTCTCATAACTGCCTGCTCACAGGGGAGGAGCGGGGCCCGGTTCGTAATGTCAAGGAATCAGTGCTTGCTGATGAAAATACTTAACATTCTTGGCTAGGATCTCTTCTATGATCTTCTCGCTTTTTGCACAAAAGCCATGTAGCCTTCCCTCATACTCTTTTTCGCCTCTTGAGTAAAACATTTGCTGATATCTGTTCAACCCAGTGTTGTGAAACTCCATGCGGTGCATGCAAAGTTACGTGGGGTCATTATAAGAAATGCTTTATGAATAATAAATATTTTGATCACACAGTAGTTCATTCAAGCTTTTTGTTTTGTTTTGTTTTTGATTTTCTACAGCTGGTCTAAAAATCCAGAAGAATGGAAGTTTCAAAAAACAAGACAAACCTGGCTTCTCTTGCACATGTATGATAAAGAGAAGGTTTGTATTAACAGTATTTTTTTCAGAATTAAAATGTTACGTGGTTTAATAAGCTAGTTGTAGTTATTGTTTGTTAATAAAAAGTTACTAGCATTAACAATGCACTTTTCTAATAATTTTAAATAATAAATCAATTAACTATGTTTTTAACTAAAATGCTTAACCATTTTAATTGCTTGTAATTTAATGTTTCTATTTTGGGGGTGATCATTCTTCTTTGTACCCTAGACTTTTACACTTGATGCATGTGAAACATAGAAAGGATTGACATTATATAAACCTGAAGCCATTCCCTGAAGTGGGAATATATTTGCACTGTGTCCTTCAGTTGAATTTCTGAATATGGAACCCAGTGCTGTAAGCTACGGTTCTTGTATTGCTTCAGATATCTCGGGCTCCATGGAAGATGTACAGACATATTGCCAAAATGTTAAAATAGCTTTCTCATTAAAATATGAGTGAAACCTTATGTTGATTGTAAAAAGCATAAAGTATAACCAGAAGCTAGGCTTGCATCATCACTGAAATCCATTCATTTCATAACTTAAAAAACAACCTAAATTTAATTTCCAACAAGCATCTGACCATTGTAGTACAGAACAGAGGATTTCAGATCATTAATTTTGTTGTGCAATAGAACAAACATCTAGCCGTTTGCACAGTGGCTTACTTATTGATTCATTTAGTTGACATTCACTCAGATTTTGCTGACTTTTTGTGTGCACTTGGACATTTAAGCATAACAATCTTCCTGACCCAGATTACTCTGCGTCGCTTAAGCCAACCACCTGACGTAGGGTGTTACCTTTACGATTAAAAGTACATTTAGAGAACCGTATAATTAAAACCAGAATTTCATGAAAGCAAAAATGTTCACATGGTGGAATACTTTAAAAAGATTAGTTGCAGAATACAAATTTGTTAGTAGGTATCTTTTATTCTTAAGTGTCTCCTTTAAAAGTCTTTATCAACCTTTTGAAATCGATGTGTGCTCTTTAAAGCTACCTAGAAATTGTTTTATAGGCAGAGTGACGTTTTTGCTTTTTTACCTGTTTACTTTGGGATTTGTTTTGAAATATAGTGGGAAATAATTAACTATGAGTAGATTTTTTTTCGTATATCAAAATACAGTTTTACTCCGCATTTCTCAATATTGAAATGAAAGCTTCCTTTCTAGTATTTTTTTTTTAATCTGATGAAAGCATAATGATTTATTTATATTCACATATTTTGTACTGTTTAGTAATAGGAGATGCATTGAATATGAGCTTTAGATAATGATTAACATCTGCATTCAGATTCAGTAAAGTTAGCAGAACGGCTCGAGTGCTTATAATCAAACATGTGATGAAGCCTTTTTCTTCATCAAGACTGGGGAGGGCAGACCGGCTTCTTTTGAATATGTTTTTATACCCAAATCCAGCTTCCTGTCCATTACAGAATAAAATCTGTTGGATATCCAAGCATGACTAAAATACAAAAGGAGACATGAGTTTCCTTCCTTCCTAAGCCACATCTTTGATCTCTTGGTGTCACTCGTATGCCTACTGAAAAGCCATGCCAAGAGGTAAATTAAGTTTCCTGTACTGATGCTCTTCTTTCTGTAGGAAATAAGTTGAGGTTTTGTAGTCATTTACAATGTGAATTTATTTTTAAGTCCCTTTAACATCCATCTGCGGGTTGGCTGACAGCTTCAAAGCCCAGCCTGTATACCTACGGTGTGTATACTTCTTCAGGATCCTGTACAAAGTAAACACTGCTTCCTCTGTTGATCTTTGTCATTTGGCACAACACTTTTAGAAAGTCACTACACAGATTGTCTTCAGCTTCTGGATTGCAAATCCCTGAGGGGGTTCTGAAGTTTCCTCAGAAGGTAACAGAAAAGCCAGCTCGGTGTCAGCAAGCTGACGCTCACTGCACAGATATCTCTATTTGCCTTGCAGAATAGGTGGGCATCTGCAAGTCTAAAAAGTCTGAAAACTTCTTGAATTACAAAGGGTAATTTAAAAGCAATACCTGTTCTTTTCCTGCTGTTATTTAGCAGTGTTTCGCCCCTTTTCATGATGTCGTACAGTTCCTGAGCATTCAGGAGCTGACAGTAATTATTTCACTTGGAGATGTTTCCATGTTAGCCAGTTCCAATGCATATTAATTAGAACAGAGGCAAGGTTGGTTGAGAAAAAGAAAAAGAAGCAAGAAAAAGTGCAAAAGAGTGTAAAACAACCATAGTAATAATAAAAAATCCCACTTGCCATCACTTCCACTGGCCAGAGACATAGTGAGAGATGTTAGTATCCAATTTCAAGCCTCCCCAAAAGCTGATCTTAGAGACAGACTGTGTTTCTTTTTGTAAAACCTCACCAAGCGTTCCTGAAATTACGTTTTTTTTTTTTTGTTGTTTTGTTTTTTTACTGTATTTTAAGAATTAAGGTGTTGATTCAACCAACTTTTTGCTGTCTTTTTTTTTGTTGTTGTTCTGGTTGTCCAGTCCTTGCTATGACCCTATTGTATAAGGTAGGAGGAAAAGATATTATTTTGTCTACATGCTCCTGTATTGAAATCTCGTGCTGAAAAAATAAAACAACAAATAATTGTGTTACAGAAAACAAAACAAAACAAAAACAAACAACAAACAAAAAAACAGACTTTGAGCACTTGTGTGCTTATGCCTACGGCCAAATGCTTTATAGACCTCAGGCAGGCACACGTCTGTCTGCACACTTAGTGTTTCGAAGTTCAGAGTAGGCTTTTAATTCCCCCTTTAAGCACTTTGCTTAAATGATATAGTAATAACTGTAATTCCACGCAGTGAACTATGAGTGTACCACAAGGCCTGAGAACAAGAGGCATAAATTATGTAGATAATTTGGCTAAGGTTTGAAATCTAGAAATGTTGCTGAGCTTTAAAAAACCGACGCTGAGTATCTGCATTAAAGGAGCACAGTCGTGCTGAAATCGTTTGCATCTGAACATTTTTGTCCGTTAGCAGCACATGTTTACTGTGTGTAAAAATGCTTTCAAAAAAGTAGACATTTTTTGCTATTCTTCAATGTGTTGGATAAGTATATTTCAGCAACACTTCGTATATCATCAATTTCAGCGTTAGTCACTCGAAAATTAATATTTTTTGTATCTGAATTGTTTCTTTAACATAGGAGTGTTTGTGTGAAGAATTTAAAGGTTTTCCATAGTGTATAAGTTATGAGGCTGGATGTAGACTTCAGTTTTGATTTACTGCTCTGTAGTATCTCTGATTGATTAAGGCAGCCCTGGAATATTTTCTTCCTCTTCTTTGAGAGTGATAGAAGTTTTAGCGATCAAAGTTACACTGCCAAATGGCGATGGAGAAATAAGTTGTAAATTAAGTATCTGTTGAAGCTCTGTCTTCTCTGAAATGTTGATACTTTGCAGAATTGAAACAGCCCTCGCACAATTAGTCTCCAATCCTTTAAATACTTACGTATGTTTAACTTTACTCATGTTGAGTGTGCCTTTTAAAGTTATATGTGTAAAGTTAAACATAAAGAAAAATATTTGTGGGATTAGGTCATTTTAACATCTGATTCACAGCTAAAATATTCTCTTATTGGCTGCAACTTGTTCCACAGATACGCAACATAAAGTTAAGATATGCTTCAGTGTAGGTCTGTTCACCTAATACTTTTAAAAATGCATTGGTTTGAAATACTGAATAAATCATTGAAAAGTCTTTGCTAGGCTATTGCCAAGATTATTTAATGTAGTTGTATGTTGTACCAGATAAGCTAAAATTTAATCTATTGCTAGTTAATTAGAAAGGAAGTAAAATGGGGGTAATGGAACTGTAGATGACTAAACTGCTTTTGATGTTAGACATATTAAAAGAGCCTATCAGTTTTAGTCAGCGTGATTTAAAAATTATTTCCATATGTCTGAATTCAATTTGTTTTTCAAATTAAATTCTATTCCTTTGTATAAGCATTCTGTCAAAGTCACAATCTGCTGTTTGCTGGTGGGTGGTATCTCATCTTAGCAAACAAATAATTTTGGCGGGTGGTTAGGATACTTCCAGCAAAATTCTTTCCTCAGACATGTGCATGCAGTTCTCCCTGGGTTTGGTAAGGTTTGCATGCACGTTTCCAAAGCCAGGATTTGGCTAGTGCATTTTTTTCCTTCCAACAGCCCTCACAGGCTGGAGCTCTCTCTCAGGCAGTGTTTGCATTTGCTGATCAGCATTTCCACATCTGCTTAGCATTTCCCCTCAGATGCTTTGCCCATCTGAGCACATGACAGCGCTCTCACCATGGTCCATCCCTCCTGCCAATTCCAACACTGGCAAGAAGTGCTTCCATTAGCAGTGGGCATTGCCAAATGCAATAGCCCGTGAAATTCTCCTAATTATCTTTCAGGTGATGGTCTGACGTGATTATGAATGAACATTGAGAGAGAAGAAAATAAATCAAAATTTTTTTAATTCCTTCTTTGTTTGTTTTCTATTCTTTAAAGGTTCCAGATGAGTATTTCACCATTTTACTGGATTATCTGCAGGGACTTCAAGGCAAAGCACGAGACACAACTGTGCAGAAAGCTGAAGCTCTTATGAAGGAGTTGGACGGGTCAGATGCAGAAGACCCGAGCATGGTGGAGAAGAGCGAGCGAATACGACAAGTTCTGCAACTGCTGTCCTGACAGTGTTTTTGTGTCTTGATGGTAGTCTGGTGGAGAGAAGGATAGAACGCAATGCACAGATACTACAAATCAGTTGTAAAGACATATTTTGATAATGAATCTTTATGCTAAATTTTCATATTTTGCACTTGTGTTTTCCAACCGCAATTATTTATAATGTTTTGAGGTGATGAAATCAAAACAGAACACCATATTTGATCCACAGACATGCTGTTTTGATTAAAAGTAATCTTACTGCGTATCTTTAGAAAAATAAACCTCTCTTTCTTGTTAGTTTTTCTCCACTTCCCTATGTAATTAATGTTAAATAAGAGGAGCTTTGCAGTTCTTAATAAGAAGAGCAAAGCAACCAACAAAAAGCCTGGAGGTTCTTTTACAATGGCAGCTTTTAAAATTAACGTACAGTACAGTGCCTGCTCAGCCAGCTGTAATCTATCACTTTCAGCTTTAGAAGTATGTCATTTGGATTTGGGAAAGATCATTTTCAGTCTGTTGAACACGGGTTGTATAACACAGTTGCTTATTAGTACTTCACGCAGCGATCTAAAGATACCATCAGCTTTGTTAGTTTTCCTTGTATATTTTAAAGGTTTCAAATGCTTTATGGCAATTGTTTAGATATTCAGATAATATACAGATGGGGACAGATCAAATCCTTTGACCACATGTAGTGAAATCATCTGATTGTACATAAACTTATGCTAAGATGAGAAGTGCCATGCTGCAACTTTTTGTGGATAGCCTGCCAATGTTACATTTTTTATCTTTCTCTTGTAATTGGCATCCAAAAGAGTTAATTTGTGTTCATTTGCTTTGACATGGGACATTTGTCTCCTATGAATATGCTGAAAATGAGGCTTTCAAGTAAAAAACAAGGACATTAATTACTCAAAAGTTGGATGATTGGCGTATTTAATAACACTTGTGTTCAGACAGTGTTCTTGACCCAATTCTTTAATCTTTCTGCAAACGTTGTTCTTACTTTATTAATAACAACAGTATGAAATGTATGGTATTTTGGAAGAGTAGCTGTCTTTGGGAATTACTGCTTTAATTTGGGTGGGTGAAGGAGAGGAGAATCTATGGATATGCTGGCCTAATTTTTCAATAGGCATTTGAGTGGATTTGACAGCCCTCACAGTCATGGATTACTACAAATGTTTAAAAGTATGAAATTTATTACTAGTAACAAATAACTTATGCTTTCTGACTTATTAAAGATGATGTTTTCAAACGAAAAAGACTAGAGAGCAGCGTGTCCTGCTTTAACACAATAATTGTGATGGAGTTAACACAACGGGGAGCAGACTGCAGCAGAAGTGACCAGCCTCTGTCAAGCTGCTTATGGCTCAAAAGCATTTCAGGATGACCATTGGATGTGGGCTGTGGAGCTAGCTCTCTCGGAGGACGCATGCAGTGTCAAAGCAGGGATTTCCAAAGGGCTAGAAGAAAGGATGGCACAGGTACAATGCAGGAGGAAGGAAGACATGCAGACAGGTATGAGGGAAGATCACAGATGAGTTGATGTTCTCAGTGAAGAGTAAGCTTGGGCAAATGAGGGGAGAAATGGCAGAAGTATAAGACAGAAATGCAGGTTTTCACAAAGTTGAGTGAGCTCACATGCAGGACCACCCTAATATTGTAGCTGTCAATTTAAACGATCTTGTTTCTTCCCCTGTCCCCTTTGCTTTCTCTTTTTCTACCACTGATAAGGTCACAAGCTGGAAAGATCTTTCTGAGTCCCAAGGCTATATAAAATTGAGTTTCCAGTGCAAAAGTCAGTGAAAAGGATCTGTAATAAAGGGAAGTGATACTGACATTAAGTGAACTGGTACAAGATCTTTGGATCTTCTGTTTTATGCCTGAGAATGTGCGGCTGAGAAAACCTGATGTTAGTAGAAGCAGAGGCTGATGCTTTTTTCTCTCCATGAGAAGGAAAGATGAATTTCTAAGGGATGAAGTTTTCAAAATGTCTTCTTGTGATTTTATGATTGCACTTTAGGTGTCAGAGAAGACTGTGTGTTCTGCCTTAGATATTTGAGAATCACCACTTTCGATTTTTCTATTACACAAAAACGTGCGTCCTCATTGTGCACTTCTTACACCTTGTAGCTTAAAAGCACAGCACGCTGCAAGCATATTCTGGAAAAGACTTGTAAAAAGGATTGCAAAGGTAAGGCACAGGTGAAAAGATGTGAACCTTTTATCAGCATGATAGATTTAGCAAGATTTGCCTTCCTTGAACCTTTGTTCTGGCTATATGTAAATGCCATCAAGATTAAGAATGTCATATTTCTTTTTACATCAATTAATATTAAAAGTATGTAGGGCCTGCTAGTCTGCAGTCCGTGTGAACAATAACATGGGGAATAGAGCAGCTAGAGCCTCTCGACAGTGCGGTCTTTGCTCTCTTCTCCAGCTCAGTTCCAACTTTCACTTCAGTGCTACCAGTTACTGGATGAAGGGTATGGTCTTTGGCTTTCACTTAATGCAGTTACAGGAAATTCAGAAACTAACAAATAAGGTGTCTGTTGTTCTGCTGGTGTTTGGTTGAGAAAGGAATGTATCTGCCACATGACTCTTCGTGTGTGGTACTGCTCAAAGGCCAGCAGTGTCTGGAAACAGGTTAAAAGTGGAACTTCTGCTTTGTGTTGTTACTCTACATGGCATGGGCTTTAAAGCTCAGCTGGAAATACTGTAAATATGTTTTTATACTCAGTGTTGTAGTATAAATAGGAAGGGACACTTAAATGGCATTTCACTTTTTTCCTTTCTCCTTCTCTTGAATCTTCAACTAGTAGGCAAAAAATTAATCTTGCAAACACCCATGAAATACAAAAGTAAGCACTTTTCTGGGAGGTGTGTGTTGTTAGGCCCATTTAAAAGATGAGATTGTGAGGGCCTTACCCAACACAGTGTGCAAATTCAATAGCATCTGTGGCAATCAAATTCTGTCTCTTCAATATGTGAGCCACCAGGCCAGCTTCTGCTTCCTGCTCAGCTTGGGATTTTAATCTAGAAGTTTGGGTTGTATAATGAATAAATTTAGTCGGATTTCCTCCATGATGTAGTTTAAATTATATATTTTAAATTATTAAATGTATAATACCACTATTGAATTCCTGAACCTGGTCAAAGCTGTGAAGGAAGTGACAATCTGTCACTTCATTCATTTTATTCTGTCATTTAATCACCTAGAATATTCCAATTTTAACATTAGTTGTAGCTTAGCCAATCATATAGATACAGATAGGACAAAATGGTGTCTGGGTTTCCGTTTAAATGTCTGCTGTGTTCATAAAACTTGAATCCAAGGCTAGAAGTAACAGTGTGTACAGTCTGACAAATGACATCTTCATCTGCCTACTCTAATTGTCTTCTAGTTGGGCTAATCTGCATTGTGTAGCTCCAACTAGAAGAATTCCTATCTTAAGAGAATGCTGAAGTCAGGGCTTCTAGGCAAAATAAAGGAACATTAATTACTCAAAATTGCTTAAAGCTGGAACTGTGCCTCTAATGACAGTACTAATTACTCAAAATCTGACAATGTAAAAAGTTTCCTTTAATTTGGCTGATCCTTGCCATGGATTTTATATCTTCTTGGCTCTCCAGTGTCTGCCCACAATTTTAATTTGTTATCACCATTGTAAAATTACTGAGTAAATGAATTGTCTCTTCTTATTTTGAAAGGATAGATCATAGCTGTTGAATGTGTAGTTTATTTCAATATTTTGTCCCTCTGGATAATAGCTCTGCTGTGTTTTTGTTAATTTAAGCAACGTTAAATTTGTTAACTTTTGTTAAGTTAAGCAATGTGACTCTTATCTCATCTCCTACCATTGCAGGTAGCTTAGAAATACATTTCTTTGGTTCAGACTTGATAGCTCTTTTTTTTGTTTGTTTGTTTGGTTGGTTGGTTTGTTTTGTCATTTTCTTTAATTTTGCCACTAAGTCAGAGTCAGAAAAAGCAATAATAAGAGATTTAAGTTGCAAAGTCAGCACACAGAAAATTAGAAAACATAAGAATGGAAATTGTCTATGTAATTTTAATTTTACTCCTTCATGCATATGTAATATGGTGCATCAGTACTGTATTTTCCATTACATATAACTAATAAGTCATTCATTCAGTGTTTTCCTAGCAATTCTGCTGCTATTCTTATTTTCAAAATTTAGTTCTACAAAGTAGTATTAAAACTAGAGAAGTCACTTTGCTGTGTGGATTTGATCCTGCAGAGAAGGAATTAGTAGGAACTTTCCTATTCATTTCACTAGGTGTAGCAGCTAGCCACAGAATTTTCATCACAAGCATTCCCTTTAAAACACGTTTTAATATTTTAATTCATTTACAGTCAAAATACTGAATTGATGTTACTTAATTTAAACCCAGTTTTGTTGACATAAAACTTTCCAGTGGCTTATTCTCATTTAGTCTTTGGTTTCCTTTCAAGTCTTCCTTTCTGTATGGCTGAATGAGCTAGTTATTTCTGCCTCTGCAAATAGGAATATTAGTTGTTTACAGTGATTCCAGTCATACAAGAACACAATTAAATGTCCTTGCCTTTGCAGCACAAGCTGCTTTTAGCCGTGATTTATAATTACATTCTATTTTAATTTCTTCATAAGAACTTACATAGTCAACAACTTAATATGGTCAAAAATAATTGTTTTTTAAATTATGTTTTTTTCCTGCAGCGAGCGGGCACTACCGAACTAAATAAAACTAATGAATAAGTGAAGGGGGAAGGGCAAGGCAAAACAGTGGTTTATCTTTCTTTGTCAAAACAAAGCTGAATAAGAAGCTTGTGCTACTAGGAAGGTTTGGCTGATGTTACAGACACGGAGGGAGGGACCTTAGGATAAAAACAGAAGAGCAGTCATACAGTTGCTCTTACTGATTTTTCTTTTTTTCCTGCATACAGAAAATTTTTGGCATTCCCCAACAAAACCCACAAACACACCTACGTCAAAAATTTAAATAGGTTTTGAAATCAAATACTTGAAGGTCAAGAAATGCCACATGTATATAAATGGCCAGAAGAATTCTAATTCTACCTCTCCGGGCCTCCAACCTGGAGACTGAATGAAAAGGGATTGTGTTAGAAAGAAACAAGCAAAAAAAAAACAAAGTATGTGAGCGCATAGTTGAAGATTGTTACCAATCATGCTTCCATGCACAGCGAGGAGGACTTACATTTCCTATTCGTTTTAGTTATTTGGATTTTTTAAGAAGGTTTGCTGATAATTGAAGTATCACATAGCCTTTTGCTGTTACGACTGACATCTGTTTTCTTCATGGTCCCATTGTATTTATAAAACCATAAGCCTTGGGACACAGGGTCTGTCACTCTCATTTGCTTATAAATAGTTAGGGCTAGCTGTGGCCCTGTGAAAATAATCATTTGTTGTTGAGCTCCTTTGGACCCAAAGAAGGATGTTGAAAGTGCGTGTTTCCCTGTACTCTTCTAGAGATATAACAGACTTTGGCAGCATCCTTTGTATCAGCCAGGCCTTCTTAAGCTCCATGAAATTGCCCAAACGTGGTACAGCATTGCTGTGTAGAAATTTGCCAGGCAACCCACGGCTCTTATCTGTGGTGCACTTTGAGACACGAGGCTGCAGGGTCTCAGCACCCAGCACAACACCTTCCTTGGCCTCACCACCCATTTTCAGTCTTGGGCTGTTGAGACTTGCAACCATTTTATTTGTCTACTCCTTTGTGGGCTTAATTTGACTAAACAAACTGGTTTACAAGTTCTTTTGGCATACTGAGAGCTTGAGCTGCAGCCATGGTTTCTCTCTGGTAGCATAGATACGTGTAAATAGACTTTATGGATTTTACAGCTCGTGCTTTTTATTAGAAGCAGAAGCTCTTGCAGGATCCTGGAAATGACTGACCAGCGCCCTGATTTACCTTGTTAAACAAGATGGGTATTTCCATGAGCTGTCACAAATGCATGCCAGCAGATAGACAGGGCTGCAGCGAGCCAAGAAACCAAGTATGGGCATCGAGCATACCAGAGGGCAAGAGTGACACTCAGGAATGTAACCTCCTGAAGTTCCCTGGTTAAGGCAAGATGCCACCTGGCACGACTCCTGGCTGCTGTAAGTTTAAAAATAACAAATAGCATCCCTATTACATAAGGAAATCTTTTGTCCATGTTTAATGGGGCAATTTGATAGGAGAGAAAGAATAAACATGTAGCTTCTCTGAACTCTTACTTGTGGTTACTGCTCAGGCCCAAAACAACTGAAAATACCACGGCTGATTGTAAGCAGGCACCCGCACATAAACCGCTGGCACTGAGCAGATGAAACCAGTGAGAAATTCCAGTGTCTGAGCCTGCTCATCAGTGGCATCCCCACCAGTTCACAGCCCTGGTGCCAGCTCAGCCCCAGGAAGAACTTCGGTGCCTTTAGTGCTGATGGTGTTACCAGAGCATAAATACCTCCGAAGTGTGTGCATAGCCAAAGCAGCCTGTAAGCCTCTGGAAGGCCACCGTGTCTCGGTCACATTCTGCTCCTTATCACCATCAAATAGATAATGAAGAAGCGGCTGAAGGTATTGTGGATGAAACTGAAACTTGTCCCAGTGGTGTAAGCTGTTTTCACCACAGGCCAGGTCAGTATGGCTGTTACGTGATAACCTTTACCAACATTTCTGGGAAGCTTCCCAGGCCTATTGTTAGCAGATGGTCCTCACACGTCTCTTCTAGGTCCTCAGGTCTACTCACACCCTCTGTCCTCCCAGAACAGGCTGCTTCCACCACCCATCTTTTTGTGACAAAGCGCTTTCTGGTGCTCCTCACTTAAGTTAGGAGGGCAGAAGGCATTTGAGATTTAAAGGCATCAAGATATCCTATTCTGTAAGAACTGAATTATCCTTGTTTGGAAGAGGTGATGCTGTCTGATCCTCATCCCGGGCTGTGCTGAGTGTTAGAGGTCCTGGAGGATGTCAGAGGTTGTTCAAGCACTTTTAAAACTGTGCTGGATGCCTAAAAAGCCTGACCTTGCATGGAGCCTCCTCCCTGTCCCACGGTGTGGTGGGCTCCTTGTACAGCTCGTGCAGAGCACACACCTCCATCACAACAACCTCAGCATGTTGTTGGGTATTTTTGTTGTTACAAAGAAGAAAAAGTTTTAAGTAATTCTGATTTCCAGTGGTTTCAATACGCTGTTCAATCTCAAAGATGGAAAACCTGCCGCGGGCAGATGGTTGCATTATGGATATGGCACAAGTTACCCTCCTTTTCTTCCTGTACAAGCTCCTAAGCAGGTTACAGCTTACTTTAACTGGTGGGTGGAAATGTTCAGCTGACTGAATTAGCAAAGAAGATGAGGAGGAAAATGGTTTGTCAAAGTTAGAAAATGCAGAAGTTAGCTTTTATTTCCAAACAGGATGGCTATTTTCCAAACAGGCCAGATTTCCTCTTGTCCTCTTCAGGGCAAGATGAAATGGCCTCAGGCTGTGCCAGGGGAGTTTTAGGGTGGATACTAGGAAAAAATTATCCACAGAACGGGTTGTGAGGCATTGGATCAGGCTGCCCAGGGACGTGGTTGAGTCACTGTCCCTGCAGGTATTCAAAAGATGTGTCCCTAGCACCATGCCTAGGGACATGGCGTGGTGCTAGGTTAATGGTTGGACTTGATGATCTTAGAGGTCTTTTCCAACCTAAAGGATTCTGCGATTCTATGATACAGCTATTTGGGGTCTGAGTCTGTGATATTCAAATAAAACTCCTTCAAAAATGATCACCTGTGCAGCAATTTGGCATGAAGTAGCTCTCGGTGCTTTATTATGTCGTATTTTCTTCTGCACAGCCAAGGCTGCAGACTGCAGAGCACAGTCTGTGTGAGGAAAACCACAGCAAACTTGCCAATTGTTTCCAGAGATTGGTTCAAACTTAGAAAATATTCATTGGTGCTCTCAAATAAAATCAGGGGTTCCCCTTTTGTTTTCTGAGTCCCTTTTTATATTATTTCAGCTGTCTTTGGACAAAGAAAGGATAAAAAAATAACCACAGAGAGATCAGGAGTACATCTTTGACGTTGTTTAATAAGAAAACAGTGACTTTTGTTGATTTATTCAGTTAATGCAGAGCAGGCAGTCTCAGTCTTTGTTGGTTTTTAGTGTGTGTGTGTCCCAGTGGAAGACAAAAACATGGCAGGTGAGTGTGGGTTTGTGTTGTTCCCAACACAAGTGGTATAGATGGTTGCTTCTCCAAGAGAAGAATGAAGGGAATGTGACCAATGCAGTCCTTCTGCAAACAGCACAGCTTCTGTGTGTGCTTTTCTGCTCTGCCTGTGCTGATGCTCCCCTTCCTGTTAACAGAACAGCGTTTCACTCAGCAGAGTGGATCAGTCAACCTTGATTTGCATCACTGCTCTGGCAGTGGGGCTCGTATACCTTGTAAAACTGCTTTAATAGTCAAATTAAACTTTTGACCTGCTGTACAGCTACAAGCCACTGCTGTTGGGAGCCCTGCGCAGGAATGCTTCAGAGGATGCTCTGCGGACCCCAGCAGCAGTCCTGGTGTGGGCAGCTGAGCTCAGGTAACGGAGAACACGACCTTGTGCTTCAAATACATTGAACGGGAAGCAAATTTCACTGTAAGGTTAAACTTTTTGAATGATGATTGAAAATGGCAACTGCAGCATGCATGCCTTGATGCCATAGAAATTGCTGATGCCTGGTTTGTTGTTTTTTTAGAGAGCTGAAAGATATTTGCAGTTCAGCCAGTGTCAGGGAGATTATCATCAGTCCTGTGGAACATTTTGCTGCAGAGATTTGAAAATGACAAGGTACCGTGTTGTGCTGCTACAGCCGTACAGATTAAAATGCGCAGTACTTTTCAGTTTGTTTGTTTTTTTTTTAATATTTGAAAATGATAAAATAATTGTCTCAGAGGAAGGAAAACAGATGTCTCAGCTGGCTTATCTAGAAAACACTGTCATAT
This sequence comes from Aythya marila, assembly GCF_965140915.1. Classification (NCBI taxonomy): domain Eukaryota; kingdom Metazoa; phylum Chordata; class Aves; order Anseriformes; family Anatidae; genus Aythya; species Aythya marila. Next base: position 11,873,249 of record NC_139056.1, on the reverse strand, counting down.
CTCTTAGGCACGACCTTCACCCAGGTTATGTTATCTTTCTTGCAACTCAACTAGATCATTATAATGGGCACCAACTTGACATTCTCTTGAAATGGTTTGAAATGCCCAAGCCGTTTTGTGGATAGAAGAAAGTAAAATGCCTGTAGACCTGTTCTGATTGTCAGGTTGCTCAGGCTATAATTCAAGTCATTAGGCTTAGTATATAAAGCCCCTCGTAATCCAAGTCTTAAGAATCTGAAAGGTCACTTGTGGTCCAGTAATCCTGAATAGTAAATGTGAAGAGTGAGTGGTGACTGTTTTGATCCTAAACCACCTCTTAAAATAAATGCTGGTCTCTGCCCCCAAAGCATATGCATGTTATTTCAGAATGGTCCAAGAGGCCTTGTAAAGAATAAGCACATTGACTGTCAAGCAGTATCTTTGCAGAGCAGCCCAGAAATGGTGTTTGGTAACTGGCAGTGCGGGATGATGGCATTGAAGGGGCCCTGGGGTAGTACTGGAGGACAAAAGGACAAGTGGCAAGCAGGCAGAGCTCTGGAACATGAGCATGGGCTGATGTGTAATTTACGGGTTGATTCCATGTGGTATTGCAATTCGGGAGCCCAGTCCTTCACCTAGCTCCTTGGCATCTCCTCAGAAAGATGCCAGAGGGCTAAAGGAGTGGACAACTGGAAATGCTGGGCCATTTATGGGACCACTTGTCATGCTCCCCAAGCCCGTACCCAACACTCCTTTTCAGCCACATTTTGTGCTGAGGGTGGTTAGAAGCCTGCTGGGAGGAGGGCTGGGTGACTTGGTTTTCCCTTTTTAATAAAGCCTTGCCATTCAATTTATTCAGTATTTGGAGTGAGTTCATGTTGTATTTATTCAGTGATACTCTGGATGTGGTTATTTTTGTGCCCTAAAGGGCCTACTTTTCTATTACATTTTAATATATAACTTCTATTAGCATTAAGGCATGGTGTATGCATAAAGGGGCACTGAATAGCTAGACTGTACTGAAATACCTGTGACCCCTTGGCCTTTCCATATAAAATGATTTTTAGTACTTTGTCCTTGCCGTGTTTCATCAGAGGATCCTGCCACACAACGCATAGCTGGGGAGGTCTGATCATCCCTTTATTACAGAAGGGAACAGCGGAGGGAAAGAGATTAAAAGATTTGCCAGCAACACAGAGCAATCAGTGGCTGTGCTGAAAATAGAAACCACGCTCCTGGTTTCCATTCCCCAAACCTGGCCTCTAGACAACACTGCTATATTAAAAATGTAAATGCAGATATAGAAAAATATTTCCTTTTTCAAACCTTCCCCGCTAACGTTTTGTCCTTTTGACTCCGTGCTTCTCAGGATAAGCTGGTACCTGGCACCCGGATCAAAGGGTCAGCAACCAGATGGGCTGCGCATACTGAATATAGCCCAGGAAACTGGACAGAACCACCAAAACCTCAGTGACCAAGCAGCTCATGGCCAAAGGTGGGAGGAGGCTTATGTCTATTTTGAGACAGAAAAGTATTCAGTAGCTGCAGGCTACTATTCAAAATACTCTGATCACTGTATTTAAGGAAGACAAAAGTGATGCTGTTGTGATACCCAGTCAATCGGCCTTTGTATTTCAGAAAATATTCTCTCTTACAGTGTACCGCAGATATGAAGCTAGCATTTTAAGAACATGCTGGCATTTTAACTGTTAGGTATTAAATTTGCAGTTGATGAGTAAATCAAACACAACTGAGGTTGGAAATACGTAACTAGAATGGAGCAGTGAACTGAGTCGCACTGAGGAGCTGCACAGCTGTGGGACCTCTTGCTCTTCAACCCAGAGATGCTGGCAATACCATTAATGGTCTCATTCCTTTGGGTTTGTCCCAGCCTTATTTCTGTTCCCATATTGTTCCTCTATGCTGTAAACAGGCGTGATGATCAAAAAATAAAAATAGCATGTGGATGCAACCCAACCAAACAGCCAGAGTAAACTTCATGGGAGAAACTGAATTTAGAAATGCAGCACTGAGTCATGCCAAATAGAGCCCATGTTAAATGCTTTTTTAAGAAGCAATTAGAACACAGTCTCCTTTTAAAGACAGGACAGCTAATCATCTTCTCTGTGTTCTTTACGGGGCCACAGTGCTGCAAAGCAGGGCTAAATATTCTGCCAGCGTCACTCTTGCACGTCTTTGTATGAGCAGGGTGTGGGATGGAGCTGCACTTGCTGAGAAACTCCCCGCAGAGCTGGTGACAGCAGCACATAATCCACCATTGTGTCCAGCAAAATGGCAAGCACAGCACAGAGGAGTCATCAATGTGTCGTCATCTGGGCATCTGCTGAAGCCAGGGTAGGGCATTGAGCCCCCTGCAGTGTGTCCCTAATTCCTACTGAGGTTAATGACAAGCTCTTTTATAATGCAAGGGTGAAACTCGGGGATGATGCCAGGGGACAAGAGCTGGCCTCAGTAAAGTTGATGCATCTTCCTTAAGTTGTCCCATCCCAGAGCTCAGCTCCTTCTGAATCTCTTCCCCTCTCTGCTCAGCAGAAGCCCAAGTAAAGGATGAGATGAACTTCTAAAGCCTGATGGCAAGCTGATCCTGTCCCTGTTCTCTGGAGTTTGAAAGCTCCTTGATCTAACAAGTTTGGGAGCAAGCGCTGCTTCCTGCAGGTCACTCACCTGCTCGAATGGTGGCACGATGGTGACAGGGGAGTGACACCTGCTGGTCCGCAGGTCTGGGTAAAACAGCCTGACTTATCCACATATATTTGTTCAACTTTGATTGTGAAATCAGTCGAGAGCTGAGGTAAACACACAGGAATTTCTTCTGGGAATATTTGTGGGATTATGATAAGTTCTTCTTTATAAAAAGCAGAATGCTTATGAATACTTCAGTGATTTAGAAGATTCTATTCCACTAGCTAGATTTATGTTTGCATAATTATAAAATTGGAATGCATAATGCATACTGTCTATTTCTGGCTTTGCTTCCCATCATCTCCTCTTGGAGCTCTAAGACTATTCTAGTGATTGGGAAAAATCACTGTTCAGAAAAATCTTTCGTGTCATCTCCATGTTCATAGGTGTTAGGAAGGCAAGAAAAAAGCAGTTCCCATTAGCAGAACTGTTGCCTTCTGCCTTTTTTTGCTATCTCAGGAGAGCAAACATATCACTGATGAAGACTCAACCTGATGAAATTTTCAGTGTTGAGCCAGCAGCTTCAGAAACGTGTCCACACCATGTGAGGTTAACGACACTGTGGCCACTGACATTGAATTTTTAGTGGTTCAAGACCATATGCCTGCAACCTAGTAAGACTTTTACTGGCCAATGGTTGATGGAGCAAAATTTCAAGGATTTATTGCCTGCTTCCTAAAGAACACACGAGGGAAACAAGGTTGGCCAGCACTGTAACCCACCTTTAAAAGGGACAAACTTCCTTGCTGCATATTGATAACTGTCTATGCTGCTAACCTGGTCAGATAATACTGCTACCTTTTAACTTAAAATTACTGATTGGACTAAATATTAATCTGTAACCTAAAGAAGAACATGGTGTCCCTTTGGGCAAGTTTAGCACAGTCTCTGGCATGCATCTTGGCCATTCAAGACAGTGACACAGCAAAGCAATATAGTGGCAAACGTTCCCAAACTCCAGTTTGCCAATCCCTAGCTTGCTTCCAGCAAGGGGCGGGTTTGTTTAAAGCAGCTCAAAGCCATGTTGAGGTGGGCTTGTTTTGTAGTATGGCCACTGCTGAGGATATGGGTTGAAAACCACAGGCTGAATTTTTAAACTGCAGATTTCAGGTGTTCGTGGGGGATAAAATAACCTTATGTTAGATTGAGTTGCATCGTTACCTGCCGGTGGCAAGTGGCCTGTCACCCTCTTCAGTCTGCCTGCTAGCAATGGCTGTAATTCCAATCTTGCTCCTGCCACTGTCTCATGAGGCCTTTGAACTTTCACAGCTGGATTTTCCCCCCGTAAAGCAAGCATAAAAGCAGTGCTTTTGCTGGAGCTCACTCCGTGCCGCACTGATGGGTATTGTGCCGCTGCTGGGGAGCAGTGAGCAATGCCAGAGCAATAGAGTAGCTGAGAATGCAGCAGAGAAGAGATGTGTTGGGGCTTTTAGAAAGACAATCTGCACAGCACTGCGGAAGCTTGTATTTGATTTAAGCACTTCAACCTCCTTGTGACAAGTGCCTGGCTGCTGTTCTGCGCACAAGACCTCTCCAAACCCAGGCAGAGCTTGTGCTGCCAAGCCCTGTTATGGGAGATAGCTTTTTACAGGCGGCTCTGACCTCATGGACAAAGCTTTCGTAGGGATCAATGACTTAAAGGCACTCGTTGTGCGGTCAACAACATCCTGGCTGTGCAAGGTGCTTCACCACAGCCAATGTGCTCAGCCAGCCTCTTCAAACCCACTCGAATGCTGATTTCAAGGTTGCAGCTTGAATAACCCAACCTGGAGAGGGCTGACCTTGTTATCGCAGAGTGGTCGGCTGCTGGTTGGTGTGTAGCAACAGGGAGCTGTGTAGGTAGACGACTTTGCCCGTGATTTCATGTTTGCTTTGGAACCATCATCAGGGTCCTGCTCTCGGGGTCCCATGGCGTGAGACTGGGTGATTTGGGTGCAGGGGTGGCTGTTCCCATGGCTCTGGGGTTGGCAGCATGCATTTCCACCGAGTCACAGGCTTAGCTTTGCGGAGCTTTCTGTGCAGGTGAAGGTGGAGAAGCCAAGGCAGGATTGTGCGTGGATGCCCTCAGGAGTAGATCAAGATGGGAAGTTTAGGTCTTTTTTTACAGAGAGAAAAAGGAAAGGGTGAAGCTGAAATCTTGGCAGAAAGAGCAAAAAAGTATTTATCTTAAATTTGTGCTTGTGAATAATTAAGCGCCTGCTAAAACCCATGATTGAAGCTTCGAGGATTAGTGGGCAGGCAAATGGGATGAGAATGCTAGGGAAGGAGAATGTTAAAAGCACAGCAAATCCTACTTCAAAATGTGCTACAGTTGGGTCTTCCATCGTGGGGAAGGAGAGCCCAGTGTTATGGTTAAGAGCAGATCCTGAGGCCTCAGAAAGGAGCAAAAGGTCTGTGAGCAGAGCTTGTGCCAGGCTGGTCCCTGGAGCCTGAGCATCTCAGAGCAGTAACACAGCATCAGCCGGAGCTGCTGGGTGTGCTGGGGAGGGGATGGAGCATTCACCTCTGCTGCCTGCTTACTTCATTGTATTCCTTTGAAAAAGATTACAGAGTCAAGGAAAGGGCAGTCTGGTTTGGGACCAAGGCCTTTTCTCTTAAACAGAAGTTGAATGCTTTACTGCCTGTTACACAAAGCCACCAAATGCTCAGAAGGGACATTAATTGGTGCGTGCTGCATACCCATGGGGTGTGGAAGCAGTAGCATGGGGCAGGGACTTGGCCGCAGGGTGAGAGCACATGCCAGCGTGCTCTGTGTGTGACTGCCGTACGTGCTGGTGAATAGTATGATGCTACCCGGAATTACCAGATGTTGCTTTGGGGGGCAGATTCAAACACCTGCTAAACGTAGTCCTGATACCACTGGAAGATTTTGAAGGCCCTGTCTTCTGATTCCTCCAGGTGCAGGGCTTGAGTGGCGTGCTGTTGCCAAGGCTCCTTGCAGTGCAAAATTATAATCATAGTACGGTACACCCAGAAATAGTGATTTTCACACCCCACCTGCCCATGGCTGGCCCCATGGGCTGACGCAGGCAGGAGAGCTTGGTTTCTGCACTCCAGTCCTCTCTGTTCAACTTCTGATTTGGAAGGCCTTGATCTCCAAACTCATAGGCCAAGGAACGACTTTCTTTTCCAACAACAAATCCGTGGGTGGTTCATACCTGGAACACTCTGTGTAAGGGCCTCTCTTTCTGTAACTTCTCCTCTGACTTGTGGCGTGACCCTGCCAGAGCTGGGGAGGTTTGGTTTTTCAAAAGGTTCATTTACTCCTAGATAAAGATTAATTTTCATTTTAATTTTTAACCTATATCTCTTATGGGAAAGTGTTTTTGCATGCCATCTAAGATGCTGTTATCTTTGCCCAGCTTTACCTCTTCTGTGGGTTGCTTCACCCAGCAGGTAATGAATAACCTTCCCCCTTCCCTCGCTGCACAGGCTGCAGGCAGGGAGCTGACTTTTCCCTGCTGGGTTCTGCATGGAGATGCAGTCTCATTGCTTTCTCGCTCCCTCTCCAGGAATCACAAAGACAATTTCAGCACCCAGCTGCCACCTCTGCCTCTTGCCTTTGGTAAGCGTTACGCTGTGAGAAGGTACAGTTCCTACACCACTTGCTGCTTACCTCCTGTTGTACGGAGCCCAAAAGACCTTCCAGCGATGACGGTAGCAAAGTTGAGTCAGCCCCATGGGAGCTGCAGCCACAAGGGCTGCATTCACAGCACAACCCCGCTGCTCTCCAGGCCAGCCCGGAGCAGGGCAGCGCGCTGCAGTCCTCGGGTGGTTTGCTCAGAGCCACACAGACAAGTCATTGTCCCAGCAAGGACATGAAGGCACATATCCAGACTCCCAGTCTCCTGGTCTTACCACAGGAAAATGCTGTTTATAACACGAGTGGGTTTGGGGTGAAGTGGTCCAGGGTGTGCGAACCTGCTGGGTCTTGGAGCAACCGCAAAGCACACTGAGGGCTGACGCCACCTCGTATCGCAGTAGGGAGTAGTGTGAAATCCTTGTGATCTAAAAGGGTTCCAAAAAGAGACATCAAATGTGCTTTTCCTACCTGTGGGACTATTGCATCAGGTGTGAGACGACGGTAGTTTTACAAAAGCAATGTGTGTTTCCTATAATGAGGAAACCTCTGGCAGGTCTCACTCTGTTAGATGACAGAAACCAGTGGGAACAGCAGATCTGGCACAAAGCCTTCCACATCTATATTGGTTCAATAACCCAGCTCTCCAAGACATGTTTTTTGTATTCATTTTGTCCTGTAAAGAAGGTAACACTGTATGGGAAGCAGGAAGAAAGTCACCTCACTGAAAGACCTGCTCATAAAAGTTTGAGGCGCAAAACTGAATTATAACTTTGGGATTTCTAGCAAGGAATTAGTTTTTCACCAGCCTCTGATGGGAGAAAAACAAGAGGAGCTCAGCAAGTGCATTTTATTGAGCTTTCTATAATGCAGCCAGCAGTAGGGAAGAGTAAGAGCTGTAGAAGTGCCTTGTTAAGTGTTGTACACAGCACTGGCCAATCCTTCAAGCCTGGTAGCTCAGGTTTCTTTCTTTGAAATCACTTGTAGCTGTGGGGACCCTGTGTGTTGGTTGGTGCTGGAAGCCACCAGCAGACGGATCGATCAGAGAGGTGCTTGGGCAAACCCCAGCCCAGCAGCACCAGCCCAGTGTCCTCCAAGGGAGACCGGAAAAATGACTGCAAGCCAGTAGCAGAGAAAATGAGCTGAACGCTGTGTGCTCACAGCCGATCGATCCGGTGTAATGGTGGCACATAAGCAGGCTGTAGGGCTACCCCGATGGAGAGGCGTAGCTTTCTGTCTGCAGTCTATAGGCAGATCTTTAGGACAGCCCAGATCAAAGTGTCAGTAAATAGGAGCTGCTCATAGAGATTAGCAGCAGAGTTCCAAATCTGCAGAGGCAACAAGTGTGTCCTGGATTTTTTGCAGGTTTTTGCATTGTCCCGTTCTGTTTCCTTTCACTGGGAGAAAATGCTTCACTGCAAGGACACAAGAAGGTGGAAGGAGCTGGAGAAGTCTTACAGCCAGCTTCATGCATTGCCTGGAGCAAGTCTCTGCCTGCAGAATCTGCTGCTGCTTTGTTGTACCATGGGATGGGCAATGTTTGTGAAGGATTATTTTGGGATCAGTATTTGTAAGGTAAAGAGCTAGAAGATAAAAGGTGAAGATCTGCCTGTGTTCAAGGAAGAGGCTGAATGTGGAGAATGGAAGAGTTTAGATGGAGGAAGGAAGAGAGGGATGAAGAAGGAATGTAAAGAGGGGTTTCATGATTAATGCCTAATAATGAAACAGATGTGGGACTCCCAGGTGCTGGGCAAATTATTGCAGGCAGAAGAATTTAAGCCAAACTCTGGCAATGAAGCAAACCAGCCATGCCCCATGATGTGGGAAGCCTGTGAGCCTGCACCTCCCCAAATTGTGTTTGGACTTTGCCTTGTGCAGACATAAATTCCAAGTTTTGTGGAGATATGGGCGTGGAAGGGAAGATTGAGCAAAGCTCAGAAAAGCCCCTGGTATCAGATCCTCTGAATAAATATAATGTGAACATTCCAATAAACACATCTCTCGGTAGCTTTTCGGAAAGGCAGGCTCCACCAAACTATGGCTGCCTTCATGCCCATCTTCATCTGTGGGCTGTGCTTCTTGATTTTATTAACTGCACTCTATGTTTTACAAGGTTTCAAGCAATCAGCTTTAAAATTGCCACCCGGTCCATTTCCTCTTCCAGTCATTGGTAACCTGCATTTGCTGGACATCAGAAGGCAAGACAAGTCCCTAATGAAGGTAAGAACAAGCATCTTCTGGTTTTGGGGTGTTCAGGGTGTTGGATGTCAGCAGGTACCTGGTTAAAATTCTCCCTCAGATGACAGTTCTGAGATAATTGTTCAGTGCCAAGTGCACTTAAAAAAAAAAAAGAAAAAAAGAAGTTTAATAAATTAAATGTAAAGGTTTTAAAATGGCCAAGGAAACTTTTGAATCCCAGCTCTGCAGAAATTGATGTTAAATATGAGCAGTACTTACATGAGGACTACTCACACACTGAGAACTATGAGTGTCCTGTTTGGACTGATGAACTTCAACTTTGGCATCTTTCTTGTGTTGTGAAATACTTTAAAATACTTGAGTGTCCGTGTGGCCAAGTTGAAAGATGGATGCTTAAGTATAGTTGCCAAAATAGCTTGTATTTCTTGTTCATGATGGCAGTTCTTTGAATGGGATTTAGGATAGCACAGCCCAAAGAAGAGAAGTAGGAGAAAATTTGTATCATTTGAAATAGTGAATGACTTGGACTTGTGCAAGACAAATTTCTCTGTAAGAGTCACGGTTGTCTTGCATCTGTCTTCCAGAAAAAAAAAATAGAAAATTTCAATGTGTTTCTTCTCTTAGAGCCAAAATATGGCTCAGTGGGCATTCCACGTGTTGGGACCCAGGGTGTGAGTATCCTGCTCCTTACACCACGCCTGTTAGCATCAGTTTGTCAGCAGCCCTCCGGAGTGCTTAGCACTGCGTAGGTAAGAGGGATGGTAAGAGGGATTGGCTTTCCCTGTCTCTCTCCAGTCTCTGTAACATGTGAGGGGCCTCCAAAATGCCTTTGGAGATGCATCTTCATCCCTGTTCCCATCCCACCAGCCAGCCCTCAGTGCACTCAGAGTCCAGGGCTTGGGAGCTGGGAAGCACGTTTGGCACACCGATGCCTTTTTTCCCACATTAGATTATGGCATCAAAAAAACAACTGAGAAAGATGCCTGCTGCCGAGCAGACCCAGTTATGCCTGCTCTGCCCTGACTTGCATTCAGGCTGGAAACTGTGAATGGGAGAGCACAATGAGAGGGCTCCTGGGGCTGCAGCAGTGGGCAGGTGTTAGGGATGATATTTGCCTAGTAGATTATGCAGCAGCAACCAAAGTGTTATTTTGAGTGGATGACTGAAATCAGAGTCCTCCTAACACACACACACGCACACACACACACACACACACACATTAATTATTATTATTTTTCATAAAGAAAATGAGTCTGGCTATACTGCTGAAGTGCAGATTAAACTCTGCCAGGGCTACCTGTTGGTTTGGTACAGCTGCAGGGGTTGCTAAGTTTTCTCCTCTGGTTTATATTTCCTGAACTGTCTTTTGTGGGACACCAGGCTCGATCTCATAACAGCTTTGTGCAGTTTCAATGGCATTGCTCTCAGTCAAGTCTTAAATCCCTATATGGCCTGGCAGGACTGTGTCCATGAGCCTTGCAGCGAGCTGCTGCTGCCTGGCTCTCACATCTTGCTGTAAAGCATCGCTGGTGAGTACAGACCTGTCCTGGTGTACAGTGGCTTGAACACTGTGGTGTGGCAGAAATAGAAAGAAGTGTGTGGGACAGTGGTCATTTCCTCAGATGGATTGAAAGAATAATGGTTTCTTGTATGTCCATCCCTGGTGAACCATATTACATATCTCTTTGCATTAATTGTGGCATTTTTTTAATTTAAATTTAATCATAAATTAGGTCACCTTTGTTCTTCCATCCTCTCGTGGTGGGCTGTGGCATTGCAGCCCACCAGCTCAGACGTTGCCCGGTAGCTGCCTGCAAGATGTCCCTGATGCCTTTGTGCTGGTGTTAGTGTCCGAAGGGTCTTGTTACTTTCTGCCTCTTTAACCCCCTGGGCCAAAGCGGGTCCAAACAGCTCAGAAAATGAGTGGGTTTGTGGGTTGAACAGCCCAGTGTGTATTTGCTTTGATTCCTGTTTAATTGAAGTGTCTCAGGGTTCAATCTCTGGCATCTCTCCAGCCCCTCTGACCACAGGAGGAGGAGTGAAGGCAATTCCTTAACCACCACAGCAAAACACACTGCTACCACTGACGGCTTCTATTTCCTCTCCTTGTAGATTTCAGAGAAATACGGGCCAGTGTTCACTGTTCACTTGGGGTTTCAGAAGGTGGTGGTGCTGACTGGCTACGAGGCAGTGAAAGACGCCCTGCTGAACACGGCGGATGTGTTTGCAGACAGACCCATTATACCAATCTTCCATCACATCCAACATGGAAATGGTACTGGAGGTTTAAAAAGATAAGGACGTGTTCACTGCTGGTTCTTAAGTGTTTGGGTTTTTGTTGTTGTTGTTGTTGTTTTTTTTTGCGTGTTTTTTTTTTTTTTTTTCTTTCAATTGCAGCAGTATTTAAGTCTGGAGCTGCATGCGTACCTTCAAGGGCTATTTTTGATGGGTTTGGGGGCTGTTGTTTGTTTTCTTCAGAAGAATAGTTGTAGGCATCTTTTTGTGTGCCTTATCATTTTTTTTTTCTTTTAGCATCACTTGGGTTCACATTTCAAGGGATTTTTTACAGTGCAGAGGGAAGGAAATTATTTTTCACATGAAGGCCGAGGTCCTTATGCAATCTCTTCTCTGCTGTTACTGGGAGTTCAGACAAAGCCTGGATCAGGCATGACTCATGATAAAGACTGCAAGAACTGGCAAGAGTGCAATAGCACGGGCTGTTTGTACCTCAAACAATTACTTCTGTAAACAGATTTTTGGCATGTTTCTGAATTGCATGCTAAAAAGTAATACATTGCCCAAGACTAGACATTGAAAAACAATGAAGGGAATAATCCAGGGCTGAAAGGAAAAGATCTGATGACCTAATATGTATATAATGCATACAGCGTGTGGGTTTTTTTTTTATCTTGTTTTTAAGAGTGAGGCCCAGGGTGAGGAAGGGTATGCTATGCTGCTTTCGCAGCCTGTGCATGATGATACAGACTATGTTCAGCCTCTGAAGCCCACCTGGGAAGGGAGGATTTCTGAATTGTACCCAAACTGTCTCTGCCATAAAGGTTGTCTCTGTCAAATACGAGATTTTTTGGCTGATTACTTAACGCCAGCTGAGGGATATTTCCTGGCTGTAAGCAGTGGTGCCTCCCTGACACCCCTCCTTGTCCCCCTGCGCAGAAGAAAGTTCATCCCCTAAATGCAAGCACTTCAGGGAAATAGTTTGTCCTGTTCATGACATGGTCAGAGCACTGTCATCTGCTCCCAGCCTTGCTCTGTGAAACAGCTGCATTGTTTTTCTGAGAAAAAACAAGTCAGCCTGAGATAAATACCATGCATAGAGCATTTTGCCATGTATGGCTGCAAAGAGACGAAGCTACAAAAAAGCCAAACCCAGAGATTTGGTGTGAACAGGACCTGGCTGCTTTAACGGTTGCCTCCTGCCCTACAGAACCTACCTGGGGCTGGCCTTCCCCAAGCACCCCAGTCCTCCCAAGCAGGCTCCTCCAGGCTGCAAAATAGTTGTGCTTGTGGTGGTTTTGAGAAATTCCCATACCACCTCGGCAAACAAGCCATGCAATCCCTCCGTAGGTGTGTTCTTCTCATCTCAAGAGCTCTGGAGGAAAACGCGGCGGTTCACCATGACAGCCATGCGGGACCTTGGCATGGGGAAGCGGCTGGCAGAAGAAAGGATCCTTGAGGAGCTTCAGTTTCTCATCGGACTGATCAAATCTTTCAAAGGTGAGCTGGGGATGTGTTGGTTGGTTTATATTGGCAAAGCCATAGCGAAGACCTCTGGCTTGCTCTGGAAATTCCAAACACAGTTATGATTTTGTTTGTTCCCAGGTGGACCTTTCCAACTTCGATGTTTGAATACAGCCCCCACCAACATCACCTTTGCTATACTCTTTGGGAGAAGGTTTGATTATGAAGACCCAACATTTGCCACTCTGCTAAGACTCATAGATGAAGTTATGCTCCTTCTTGGCTCTCCGTTCTTGCATGTAAGTCACCCTCTGTGTTGAGAAGCTCCAGTATCTCATTGGAGTTGGTAGCTCAAGGCGATTTACTAACGCTGGATGGTTTTGAAGAAGCTTTAGGGTACTGAAACATAGCATTCTTTGTTCAGGGGTTTTCCGCCTTTGTGAAATCCCACAGCATATGTCCTGCAGAGGAGGTTCAACATCACATGGTAACACTGGGCTGAAACACTGAAGTGACCTTGTCAGAAGAAAGGATGTGCTCACTTCTGCAGCTTGAAAGTGCAATAACTGAGGTTTTCAGCCATACTCCTACTATTTTTGGTCTAAACAAGGCTCGGGTGGAAGAGACTGGAGGGAATCAGGTGCCTTTCGGAGGGCATGGCCAGAATTTCTTTCTTTAAAAACATAGCAGCGATAGAAATATCAAAATACTGGCTTTGTGCATGTACCATCATAAATAGCCATGCTGTGTGAACATCCCAGAAGTAACCAGTTGCCTTAGGGATGATTCCACATGTATTTGGGAGTGACTAAGATTTGGTGTTTTGGCTTCTTGCTACATAAACTAGTAAAGTCACAGAGTACAGGATTGCAGACTCAATATACAGACCTTTCACACCTGCTATTGTGGCACTAAATCAGTTGGAAAGTGAGGGCATGCCTGCTAAACAGGGCTGCACAAGAAGTATATTCCAACTAAGGGGCTCTCATCTGCTCCAAGAGCTCTTGTTAATCTTAGTCCATCACAAGGAATAGAGTATTAGTTACTCAAGGTAATGTTGAAACAGTCATCCAGAAAGCTGTCTGAAAAATAATTAAAAAAAGGATGCTGATGATTTTTTACCTGAATAAGAACAATGTACAATGAAGACATGAGCAACATCCCTTTTCTTTTAATCTCTACAACAGGTTTAGTTTTTGCAGAAAACAGCAAAATTATAACTGGTTAGCACAGTGTAGAACAAGAGATTTGTGAATTTTATTCTGCAGCCAGTTTATTTATAACATTAAGAAATGGTGTAAGTAACCCCCCGCACATAAAATGCAACTATTTATTGTGCTGTGAAATTTAATGATGCTGAGAAGTGAGTGTAATTGATTTATAATCCATGTGAAAGTTAAAAATGATGATCTAACAACTTTAAAACACGAGGATTTGGGCTTGCTAAACACCCGAAGTTTTCTTTGCTAAAGTGTAATGCTTTATCTTTTTACTTTATTACCTCCTTAAAAATGTAATTTCATTGTTTCATGAGTTCACTATCACTTTCCCTTAATTGTATTTTTTTAATTCATGTTTATAGGCTATGTCTAGACAAGTCTGATTAGCTCCATTCATTTCTGTAAAGAATTTTTAGTAAAAGGAGACATTTTAATACAGTAAATTTTTTTAAGTTACCAACAAAGAGAAACTCCAATACTATATCATTTGGTTCCTCACTTAAATGATTTCTCCATTATGATACTTAAGTTTTACAGTGTAATTGGGAAATTTATATTTTTCTATACCTTTTTCTTTTTTTTTTAGCTATTTAATTTCTACCCATTCCTTGGATTTCTCTTCAAACCTCACAAGATTATACTGAAAAAAATAGAAGAGGTGTGTGTAATCTTAAAGAAACACATCAAGGAGAGCAAAGAAAACATTAATGGAAACAACCTGACAAGCTACATTGATGCACTGGTATTCAAACAAGAGGTATTTTAACAATATGATGATTTCTGGTATGGTATCTATGCGGAGACACTCCGTGTTGCTTGATTAATGAATGCACTCTGCTAAGGTCTACATGAAAATATTTAAATTTTGGATAAACATCCTCCTATTCACATGCATCACACTGTAAGGTCTCTAAAGACTGCCTTACCCCTTTGGGTGGTATCTCCTTTAACATCTTCCAGGGACAGTCCCTTCTAGATAATGAGATGTTGTATCATGGTGCTCATGATTACAATAAGAAGTCCAAAAAAAAGCAATGAATAGATGTATCCTAGACTGTTAGCAGAAGTATTTGTGTATATAAAACGTGGGTTGGCAGTGTTCTTTCCAGATAGGGATGTGTTCTTTGGGTTTTCACTACAGACTTTAAAGCTAGCGGAGGACATTAAGCAGGAAATCTCTGGTGCATAGAGGTGGTGTGTTTGGAAAGAGATGTGAATCCTGACTAGTTCTAGTGATGGGACTGGGAATCAGCAAATGGAACTGGAACATGAGTTTGCCTGGAGGTGGTTCCCAGCCATGCGGGTTCCCAGCTCTCTTCCACCTCCTGTGATCATATGACTCTGGGTTTGAGAGCACCATCCTAGTTCTGTTTTCCATGCTAACAGCAGTGACTTTTTCTTTATTTTTGCTACAGGAGAAAAATAAAGATAGTCCTTTCCATGATGAAAATGTATTGGCCTCTGCACTTGACCTGCTCATGGCTGGCACTGAGACAACATCCACAACATTGCAATGGGCTGTTCTGCTGATGATGAAGTACCCTGAGATTCAAAGTAAGACACCTTTATGGTTTTGCTTTTCTTACATAGGGTATTAAAGTATTCTGCAGAGACTTCATAAATGCTGCTCACCTGTAAAAGTGTCATAGCTGCCCACGTGTGCTAGAGCATCCCAAATCTGAGTGCCTGAAACCTGTCCACCTCTGTCCAAACTTTGCATGCTGCCATTCAGGACCAAAGGACCTAAGGGTTTGTCCTCATATCTGCTCCCTGGGGCTGGGAAACTCCCTGCCCTGCATCTCTCACCACCCTGGGGTAGTTCAGCCAACAGTCAGTGTGGGCTGGGATTTGGAAGGTGCTTTAACACTGAGGAAAACTCACTTCATGCCTTCCTTTTGCCCTGCAGAAAAGGTGCACGCAGAAATTGAGCAAGTTCTTGGCCCTGACTGCTTGCCTACCTTTGAGGACCGGAAAAAAATGCCCTTCACCACCGCGGTCATTCACGAAGTGCAGAGATTTGTCACCCTCCTGCCACACGTTCCCCGGTGCACCTCCACTGACACACATTTTAAAGGCTACTTCATACCCAAGGTACTTGCTGCTCTCCGGACAAAGAGCAGGGTGGTTCACATGCACCACACCAGTGACCCACAGGGCAAAATGTCACAGGAAGGAGGGAAGCTTGTGGCACAGGGCTTTCAATGGGGAAGAGCCAGTTTCCTAATCCTCCATCTCCTCAGCATCCAAACTGATGGAAGTGTGACTTCAGGGTTATGCACACAACTCCTCATTTTCCATTACTCTGTTTGTTTTCTCATTCGGTCGTGATAATCTGGAGTCCATTCCCTATTCTCTTAACTCTCTCCGTTGTCATTAATGCCCTATAAAGCAGTGCTGCCTTTGGAGCACGGTGGCATTGTCGTATTGCCTAATTGAGGCAAGCAGAGATTATCTGGCCAGGAAGGAAGCCTGGCTAATGTCGTTCAGTAACAGCACACAACCACTGTTACTTAATCATATACTAGTCAGTGATACCAGTGAACAGGATCTCTCCACTAACTAGCATCATCTGGTCATGCACAAATCTAGCAACTAGTTCTTTGGAACGTTGCTTGCAGAGGCAGCCCAAAGGGGGAGGTGTGGTTATGTGGCTGCATGGGCGAAGCCCTTAAGCAGAACGTGGTTGTGCTGCAGGGAACTACAGTGATTCCTCTGCTCACCTCTGTGCTGCTGGATAAAACACAGTGGGAGACGCCAGATGAATTCAACCCAAACCATTTCCTTGATTCAGAAGGGAACTTCGTAAAGAAGAAAGCATTCCTGCCCTTCTCCACAGGTAACAAAAGTGTGGCCTTGCACAGGGCTCTGAGCGCCCAGAGCTCCACAGAACACATCAGTCAAGAGTCAGGATTGCCTCTGACAGAGTGCCTCTGTTAGGAACAGTACTGACATCACTGGTGGGAATGGTGCAGAAATCTGCTCTGGGTCTTGATGAGTTGCAAACAGCTCCTCACACTGTGCCCTACGGTTCAAAGACACTACTGGGAACTATAGAAGCCTCAACACCCTCAAGCAAGAGTTCTACCTTCCCTCTCCCTTGGGAAGGATGGTTTCTAGGTTATCCCAAATCAATTCCTTGCAGGCTTAGAGGGAAACAGCTGTGTTCAAATAGGTGTAGGAGACCAGTGGTGGTGGCTGCTGAGTATCTCCCCATGCTGTTTTGCATTCCTACAGCCTGCTCTGTCCCTCACACTGTTGCTACCAAGCAGGAGGGAAGAGTTGTCTGGGGAGCCACTACTCTACAGACAACGATGCTTTTGGCATTGCAGGGCGGAGAAACTGCATTGGAGAAAGCCTTGCCACAGTGGAGCTCTTCATCTTCTTCACTGGCTTGATCCAGAAATTTACTTTTAAGCCTCCATCTGGGGTCAAAGAATCAGAGCTGGACACAACGGCAGAGGCTGGATTCACCATGAGACCCCATCCACAGTGTGCCTGCGCTGTGCTACGCTCATAAGCCCAAGGCTCGGAGCTGAGGAAAATCCTTGTAATTGTTTTGTGCAGAGCCCTACAGATGCACAACAGAGAAATCAGATCCCTATGCAGTAGATACAAGTAGTGTCTTCTTACTCAGAGCCTTTCAAGTACTGGCTCTATGCTTAAAATGTTTATTGAACAAATATTTTTCTAAGCAGAGGAGAGCTGGTGGGTAAGGTTACCTGGAAAATACCAGCCAGATAGATGGCTGGAAATGACAGAACCGTCACTGCTTTACACGTTAAATACACAATGTAAGAAAGTTATCCTTGTTCTGAGCTTATGAGAGAAAATGTTTCTCAGATGGGGGTTATTTCTTCATTTGGAATACACTATTAGGTACCAGTGTTGTCTCATCCTCGAATCCCTGCTTTTTTCCCATTTCTTGCTGTACATGTGATAAATTATTCCTTGATACTTGCTCTTTTTATGTCTGAGGCATGTTCTTCCAACACTTTCCGTTCTTCTGGGTTTGAATACCAGATGCAAACCCTGCACTGTTTAGGTTCCCTGTGCTCTGAGGGACCTCATCCCATCCCTTCATCTCCGAAGACAATCGGACTGTCATTTACAGCAGCTTGCTTCTTCCTTGATCTGAAATGCTGAATGGAGGCCAGAAAGACTTGATAGTACTGTAGGGAGGTCGGTTGAGTCATTGTCCCACAAAGTGTTTGAGCAGGTTAACCCCTGGGAGGGATCCTTGTCTGCTGTTGGATGAGAAGAAGAAGACTCCTATTCCCTGTGAACCATCTGATTCTCCCAGGATAACGGTAAATAAATAGTGCATATGTCTTTGCTCCCAGCCTTGCTCACAGGTGACCACAGTTGGACTGGGGATGCATAAAGCCTCACGGCTTAGCTCTGCCCCCTTTTGAGAGCACTGGTTTGTAGCTGGCAGAGCATTTTAGCCCATTAAGGAGTGCAGGGTTGGGCTGCCTGGGACTTGGAGGGATCGTGGTGCCATCTCGTGGCAGAAGGAAAACAGAAATGAGATTCTGCACAGCGGTTATTGCTCTGGCCGGTGCACAAAGGGGCTGCGAATAGAAGGTGGTCCTCATTTTACAAATCTGTACAGTTGCTGCAATCCTGACACCTGATCATTGCCCCTTCGAGAGCAGGGACCCCTGTCCCCAGCATCAAGCAGCACCGGGGATTGCAGGCAGGGATGTGGAGCACGCTGCCCAGCCCGCTGCACGTGCCGTGAGCCACAGACACGGGGTGAGGTGGAGTTGTTCATACCTAATTTTCAATACCCAGCAACCTGTCCTGCCCCAAGATGTTCGCCTTCAATTCAGGATGGTGTGTTGCAAGGCACAAACATGTTTTGCAGCCAGCAGGAAGACCCTCAGGGCCACTGAGGAACGTGGAAATGGTATTTCCACCCACTTATGAGCCCAGGGAGCCAATGTTTTCTGCTAGATAAATCAGTAGCTGAGTCATAATCAATGTTCTGCCATCATTTGGCTGAAGGAATAAATGGGAGACAGCACTTTCTTCTGTGGAGATACATTCAGCTATCTAGTTTAGTGTGCTGGAGAGCAAGCGATCACTTCCGTCTGTCTGCTAATACAGGTACAAGTAAGATACATTTGTAAAGGAGTCAAGGGAACCTGTTTCCCTTGGATGTTTGCACCTTGTGGCTCTCTTTGAGGCATGAATATTGCAAATTCTGCTGCTCTGCCTGACAGAGAAAGCCAGCAGGAAAGGTGATGTCTGAGAAGAGCAGGCTCTGGAGGCTGCTGTGCTTTTGGGAAAGGAGCCACCTCTCTCCTTCCAAGCCAGGACACCCAAAGCCAGTGACAAGGGGTCAGGTCTGAGGTTCCACCAGTGAGTTAATGCAGATTTGAACCCAGCCGTTTTCTCCCCCAAGCACTAGGTGGTTGCCACATGTTTCTTCTGAGTTCATATTAGTTTTGAAGGGGGGTAGAGCAGGAACAGGCCTGGCCTCTCAGAAGCCAAAGGCAAAAGTCTTTTTCACTTCCCTACCTTCATTGAGTTGATGTGTAGCTTGTTGCTCAGTTGCTTTACCTGTCTGCCCCCTGAAGAAGACCCCATCCTGCTGCCCAACAGAAACAGAGTCAGCAAGTGATGCTTTGGGAGGGCCAGAGCTGAGGTGAGAGACTCGAGGTCCAAGGCACTATGCAGAGACAGCACTAGCATCAGTGAAGGTGTGGTGGGAGCCTTTCATTCTGCCCCTGCAAGCAAGATGTGATGGTTAGGCAAGGAAAAAAAAAGTGAAAAACAAAGGCTATCCTCAGGACTGACCAGTAGCCATAGCTGAGCTCAAAGGGAAAGCTCTTTGCCTTGGAGAAACCACTCTGCAGATATGGAGGGTGTCCTGCTGAGCAGTTTGTTAGTAGGACCAGGGCATTCAGAACCTCTCATCCACCAGATACGAGTTGAACTGACAATATTCATTGTCACTCTTGGGCTCAGGATCAACCTTCATGTTCTGTGCAGCACAGGGTTGGGTGGCAGGCACATCAGATATAATGAAGACATGGGAAAATTAAAACTTTATTGGGTTCCCATGAAGGGAGAGACAAACAGGGTGATAAAGTACATGATAAGATAATGCATATGGAAAAGGCAATTCACAGGTGGTTATGCGGATGGAAAATTGCCTGAGCTATACATCAACTGGAATAGGATTGCAGAGTGTGATGGAAGATAAGAGTGCTACAGGTAGGGACAGCAGCCAGATAAAGCCACAGAGTAAAGGAAAATAACCAAAACCAGGTCGCTTCTAATCCCTGATCCCAAGTCTCCTTGAGTGCATGTATGCAATGTAGGCACCGTGAAATTAGACTCCATTTGCATGGTTGGTTCCAGTGGCCAAAGTGTCCCAAATACCGGATTGATTCCCCAGGAGATTGTGAGAGAGGGAAAACATTTGCTCCTATTCAACATGGTCAGGAAAAACAGAGAGTCATAAAACGAGAAATTGCTCTTGTTTATTTTCCTGTATCATTAGCCTTTTATGATCAGTTGCTGGTACAAATATAAACTGGTGTCAGAAATGTAGCTCTTCTTTCTTTCAGGCTGTGAAGCAGCAGTGAACTTGGTGGTAGCAGCACTCAGCCAATTAAACAGGTTCGCAGACTTTGAGGTGTCTTTCAGGACTCTGTTCCAAGGCATAAAGAACTTCATCCCCAAATCACATGAACTGGTCTGTTATTTTTCACTCTTGTGTTTGACCTGGCTGCCTAGCCTGACAGAATTTGCCTAGAAGCTATGGAGAGCTTGGTTCAGGAGGTACCTGCAGATGGTTCAACTGTGTGACCCATGGCATATTTCTGTGACTCGCTGTGAGTGTCAGTGTGTCTGTCCCAGGGATTTGGGGCAGATTTGTGCAATGTTATCAACCTTGCTGCTTTGCCGTGGGAGCCCAGATGTCACACCTACATCTCATGGACTGTGTGCATGTCACCAGACATCCTCCGTGGTCCTTCCACCTGCTCCAGGCACAGCCTCCCTCTCTGGAGAATGTGTTGGTGAGCCAGGATCACAGTTTGACATCGATCGTCTGCACCCCCTCGCAGCTCAGGACCAACGAGCGGGTCAGTGACCTGCGGGGCAGATGGAGAGGTGGAGGGCAGTGGAGTGGGAGTGGATGGAGACAGCAAGAAGGAACTACGAGCGTGATGTGTCAGGATGGGGGTGGCGAGTCCTAGCCAAGCTAAGTTGGGCCTTAGCAGCTTCCCCGCTTGCCTGGGGGGCTCTTCAGCGAAGCTGTGGTTATTCACGTAGGATAGCACAGGTTGCCTGCGGCCGAGGCCTTAACGTGAAGGTTGTTTCAGGGACAGTGAGGTCCAAGTCGGACTCTGAAACTCCTGGCTGGGGTTGGAAAGTAAATGTCTGCAGCAATCCTACAAAGAAGACAAACAGCTCCATCTTGGCCAGGCTTTCTCCGATACAGTTCCTTCGCCCTGCAGAGGAAAGCAGTGGGTTTACTTGATGGAAGTATCAAGTTAAAAGCAGGAAACATAATGGAAACAGGGGTGAAACCTCTGAGGTGGCTTCAGGGCATTTTGGAGCAGAGCAGCCCAAGTTGCTAAAGGTAGCTGACCCTTCACACTGGCATCAAGTGGCAGCCACGTGGCAAGCTGCAGGGTTATTTTGTATTTATGATGTACTCTCTTCTCTCCTTTCTTTGGAGGTTATCTTGTCTAATGAATGGGGGATCTCTCACCTCATTAGGCAATGAGTTGTTATCCTGCCTGTCACTTGAGTGCAAAGAGACCAAGCAAATCCCTTCCTCTCCTTCGCCCTGTTCCCCTCCCCACAAGACTGCCTGTTTAGATCACCAGCTCTCTGGAGCAGACAGGCTCCTGTTCTGCGTATAAGGGTGCTTAGCACAGCAGGGCTGTGGATTAGGGTTGCAACTTTTGTATTCAATAAGGAGGAGATCCTTTCCTTCACCAAATCGCATGCATGGACTTACGAACCTTCCAACTCCCTCAGTATCTTTAACTGGTCCCTTTCTCTTGAAAAGCAGCCTGATAGAAACATGCCACCTCTTCCCAAAGAGGAATGGTCCAAAACTCACTTCTCACTGTAATAAAAGACTGTTTCTCCTTTCCTACTCCCCCTTTGTGCCAGATTCCCAGCCCTTGCATGACAGTCTCTGTAGGGGTGAAGCACTTGGTGGACAGCGAGAACTGGCTTCCTAAAGTCAGAAGGGTCTGAGGCTGTAGCACGTTCTGGAACACCTTCAAGTCATCATTGCAGAGGAACAGCTGGGAAGTGTAAGATTACACATGAGGATTTGTAGGATTTTACAGGAAGTTTCCCTTTGTAGTACTTATGGGCTCCTGCAGTGCTGAGATTTGTTAAAATCCCAGCAAGACTGCTCCATCCAGCTGTGCCCTCTTGTAATGCACGCGGCTGTAGTCATGGAGAGCACAGGCTGGGAGGCAGGCATTTCTGGAAATTAGCAGCCTTTGGAAGCATTTATGGCTGTCAGGAAGGCACTAAGTGATATTTTGTCTTTTAGGAAGGCTCAGGGGAGAGTTTCTGATACCTAACAACTGTTCCAGCCATTAGCTCAGTTTGAGTCCGAAGGGGGCTGGGATTATGAGCCTCCAGGGAGAGAATGTTCATTGTATATTACAGGTGAAACTTAAAAAAAAAAAAAAAGTTTGAGATGACCAAAATTGCAGACAAAGGTAGTGTCAGGAACAGAATCCAGGATGCCAAGTGCCCAATAACCCCCCTAACCACACGGTGGCTTCTTCCTCTAAAAGAAATGGTCTTGATGGAATCCTTGGCAGCCCCAAAAAGGCACCACTTAGTTGAGAAGACCCCCATTAGTGCGCATTGTAATGAAATGATCCTGCTGTAGCCTCAGCTCTGCAGGTCAGAGCTTTAGTCACCTGTGGAGAAGGGCAGGAAAGCCTCCCTCTTCACAAAATTCCCTTCAGCATCGAGGAAGTGGTTGGGGTTGAACTGGTGTGGTGTCTCCCACTGTGTCTTGTCCAGCAGCACGGAAGTGAGTGATGGGATTACAATTATACCCTGGAAGAAAATACATGAAAATAGCTCTGTACGTAAAATTCTTGGGCAGGAGCGACGGATCTGTTCCTCTGTTTTGCTTTATTTTGTGACACAAACATTGTTGTCCCAGGAGATTTGACCCTGAAGGTTTTATCCCATCAGTCAACAGAGAGAGATGTCAGTGAGATTTTCCCAGCAGTGCCAAGGATCGAAGCCAAATGCCACGTGGCGCAGCGAAAACCTCAGGCAGATCCTGTAAATTCCCTGGCAGATGCTTCGCTGTGCAGATAGCATCAAAGAGGTAAACCAAGGTCACTCCTGGAGTGAGGAAGTGCTGAGCATGAGAGGGCCTGAATCAAGTCCTCTAACACTGTTCTCCATGGACTCAGCATAGTCACTGGAGAGGAAGAAACCCTTCTGTGGGTAATTTTGGACACTTTGGGCTCCTGTCCTGTAGCTCCCTCTAAAGAAAGCGGTCTCTAGTCCTACCAGCAGAAATCAGGAGGAGCAACCCAAAAATGGGCTGGAGCAGTTACCTACCTTGGGGAGGAAGTAGCCCCTGAAGTGGGTGTCAACAGCAGTGCAGCGGGGAACGTGGGGCAGGAGGGTGATAAACCTCTGCACCTCGTGTAACACCGCGTTGGTAAAGGGCATGTTCTTCCGGTCCTCGTACGTGGCCCACGTTCCAACTTTGATGGTTCTTCCAATCTCCTCTTGCACCTTTTCTGGAAGGAGCAAAGAAAGTTCAAAAAAAAGTTCAGAACAAAAAAAGATGTGTCCCAGCAAGGCAGCCAACACTTTCGGATTCAGTTTTGGTAAAAATATACTTTTCCAGGTCTGGAGGGAGAGGATTCTTAAAACACCATCCCAGCTTTCCCCAGCTCTGTCTCTAGTTTAGGCACGTGCATGGGCTGTTCTCCCAGCATCATGCTCTGGTCTCCACTCTTTCTCCCAGCAAGGCACAGGGACTCTTTTGTTGTAACTTCATTCAGCATCTAATTACAGTGGGAGTTCGTAAATTAAAGAGGTGGGAGGCCTCTCCCTCCCGTATCAGCCATGCCACAGGAGGAGAGTAGGTGAAAGGAGCTCACTCTGAATCTCCGGGTACTTCATCATGAGCAGGATGGCCCACTGGAGCGTCGTGGCTGTGGTCTCTGTTCCTGCCATGACCAGGTCCAGTATGGATGCTATTAGGTTTTCATCGTGGAAGATGCTGTCTTTCTTGTTTTTCTCCTTGAGAGACACAAGCATAGTGACCGGTAAGAAAGCTCTTAAAAAACGAAGTGTCAGCACTCAGCGGGTTTGGGAAATACCACATAACCCACACAACTGTTGGGCATGATCCTGTGTTTGTGAGCTGGGTGATGGATGGCTTGATCTTGCACACACAGCAAACAGCACCAAAGACAGGAGATTTGGAGTGGAGTGGTGATTTGGCATTCGTCCCCACCCAGAAGCAGCCTGGGGCTGAGGGCCAGATGCTGTTGATAGTCTCAGCCTTACAGGTTTGGAAAGAGCCCAGTGGCTCCCCTGTACGGAGGGAGATTCAGCTAATCCCAGACTCTTCCTACCCAGGAAGGGAGCAGCAAGACTGCATCCCCACCAGTGTTCAAAATGACATTTCAGAGTGCTTCTCCTGGGCTTTAGGACTGCAGTGAACCTTCCTCCATATAGGTGTGTAGAAGAGCTAATGCCTCACGTTGGCCCAGCTCCAGTGGGAAAGAAGAAAAAACTCAGAGTCCAAATATTTTGTGTGGAATGAAATCAACTGATGTGTGAAATTGCAGAGTCTCTGCTAAAGTGAGGTGCAGGGCAGGGCTAGCAAACGTACTGACAATTTATCACTCAAGTGCTTTAAGTGTATCATTCATCTTGGAGCAACTGTATCAATGATTAATTGATCTGTTGTCATAAAAAGAAAGGCAGAGTCAGCTTTCATGTGAATTCATGCATTTTCTACTATGAACAAAGAGTTCATCTCACGTTATTAGTGCTGCTATTTCAGGACTGGACTGAGAGAGTGACTTTCACTTCTTCACTTTGGTAGAAAAATCCCTGCAGTAAATTATACCAACTGTACGAGACAGGAATCTGATTTCAGTGCCACAAGAATAACAGAGTTACCTTCCACACATTTACATGAGATGACTGAAATCAAGACTCAGCAACTGTTTGACCTAGAAAATCCAAACTGCAAACAGCCAACAGAGCTAAGCAGTGACATACCTCGTGTTGCTTGAATATCAGTGCATCAGTGTAGCTCCTCACGCTGTTCTCATTGATATCTTCCCTGCTTGCCTTCATGTATTGCCTTATAATGGCGCGCACGTCTTCTATTTTCTCAAGCAAAATCTTGTGGGTTTTGAAGAGAAATCCGAGGAATGGGTAGAAATTGAAATACTAACAAGGAATTAAAAAAGAGAAGCGATAGGTCAGTAGAAGTATCAACATGCTGAAATACCTTCTTCCTAGGACATGATAGATCAGGTGAGTTTTGTCTTTTAGCAGTACAATTTTAGCATCCCAGGGACCCAGAGGGCTCACCGGCACATTTTCGTGAGGGTGGGCTTTGAAACCTATGAGCTTTTATTCAGTACTACCTAATTATAAACATTTGCACTGTTGTGTGGGGGCAGCTCCTCTACCAGTAACAGGCTGGTCAGCCTCTCAGCACGCCAGGCAGGCAGGCAGTTTATGTGACTGCTTGTTTTTTTCCAGCACCCGTTATGAATGATTGGGTATGATGGTTTGAAGATATGCAGAGTTTTCCTGGTACTCTCTAAGAAAGCATTTTTAATGCAGTCTGTGAAGTCTCCCTCACCTAGATATCAACACTGAATGTGTCTTTTTAGAAAACACTGCAAAGGCAGAGAAAGCCTAGATGGTGTGATTGTGTTGAAGGAGCCATCAAATACCTGTGGAGCTAAAATGACCATAGTTCAGTTCTCATTTTAGCTCCACACAGATCTGCAGGATGGTGCAAAAGCAGGATATCAGAGGGGAATCTGGCTGCACACCTGTGGTGACCAAGGTGGTACATGAAGAACGTTAGAGGTGTAACAACAGGTTCCAAACATTTGGAAACTCCTGAACTGTTCCCTGTGATTTGTGTGGCTTGTTGCAATGTGCCAGCGGAAAAAGGCATTACCCTGTGGGACAGGTTACTTACATTCAAATACGGAGATCCCAGAAGAATCATAACTTCATCTATGAGTCTTAAGAGAGTGAGAAATGTTGGGTCCTTGTAGTCAAACCTGTCCCCAAAGAGCATGAGGAAGGTGATGTTGATGGGAGCGATGTTGAAGGACCTCAGGCTGAAAGGTTCCCCTGCAATGGGAGGAGGATGGACGTGTTGGTGTGATGTTGTAGCAGCAGCAGTGACACACATGATGCTGTGGAGCACTGTGATGGTCCCCAGCTCACCTTTGAAGGATTTGATCATCTCGATAAGGAAGTGAAGCTCCTCAAAGACTTTCCCTTCCATCATTTGTTTGCCCATGCCGAGGTTGCGCATGCTGGACACGGTGAATCTCCGCGTTGTTCTCCACAGCTCCCCGATGGAGAAGAAGACACCTGGGGGGGCCATGAGACATCACTGCTGGCACCATGCACAGAAGATCCCCACCACACAAAACAAGATACGGAACTGGACAAAGCGGGATCTCCACAAGTGTTTGTGCTGCCCAGTTTCTAATGGATTTGGGGAATAAGGATCTCCCATTTCTCTGTGCCCCATCCCTGTATCCTCTCAGCTCAGTTTTCCCAGTCTCACCGAGCCTGTAGCTCATGAAAAACCAGCTCCCACCCAGCCCAGCCTGCCCCAGCTGCAAGATAAGCAGGTAGGGCTTTCAGACCACCACTGCTTGGCTGTAGGGCTGGGGAGAGAGGTTGGACTTAGTCAATCATGCAACCATTCTTACCCTGTTTGGTTGCAAGTCTAGGGCCTCAAGCAACAGCGTTGTATCTTTGAAGCTTCTCCCTTTGTTCTATTCCAATCATAAAGATCTTTTATCTTTGTGGGATGGGATAATTCAGTCTTGTAAACCCTAGACAGTGCTGAACTGTTTTTTTGAGATTCCCAGTAACAGTGAAAATACACTCCCAATGTATTTTCAGCAGTGGTAAAAACACTATCATTTTGTGGCTGTCACTGAGCTCATGCCTTGATGATCACAGCCACCATGAGCAGGGATGGGTATTTCATCCCATCAGAGGGTTGGAGATAGTGAAAGAAAAAAATTGTGTTAGTAATCTGAGGACTGTCTCAGACAGCGTCAATTAAAAAAGCTGGATTATAGTATTTCACATCTTGGCTGCAAGGTTTTTACATCTATTTGCCTTTTTTAGAACAAACACAGTTTTACAGCAGGGTAGTTTTAATTTGGAAAGCAAAACTTCTCAATTTAAAAATGTCAAAGCAAATTTCTAAATTTGATTTTTCTTTAATTCAGGCAATTTCATCTGGACCACTCATTTTCTGCAAACAGCTTCAGAGTCAACAAATTGACATTTGCTGGAGAGAAAAAATGTTTCACTGGAGAATTTGTGACCCTTGCTACTTAACAGCCCCTGTGAATTTACAGCTTCAGGTCACCTCTGAGCAGCTCCAACTTGGGTTAGGAAGGTAAGTGTGAAAGGACTTATAGTGCAATACCGACAGTTTCCCAAAGGGATATTTTATATGTAAATCAGCTCTGAACGATGCTTTTCTCCCCATCGATTCCTTTTCCTTATGTAGCGATAAATTCATCTCTTGATATTATGGCTGGGTAATTTAATTTCTAATTGTAATCCCAGCTCCAGCCTGTGACCAGCATATAAAGCTGCCTTTTGGCTGCTCACCGCTAAAGCCCCAGCCGAAGCAGAGGGCGGAAGAACAGGGCAAGATGTCCTCTGAACTAGTCAGGGATGGAGAGCCACCTTGGGAAAACTATGGGATGTTTGTGGCAAGAATTTCCAGACTCAGCCCACTGCTGAATACATTTCACATCCCAGCCTTGGTGGAGACAAGATGCTGGGGAATACTGGCATCCAAAACTGAGGTACCTAGCACCAGGTGAACAGGACAAACCCTTCAAATCCATACAGCCCAGCCAGCCAGTCCAAAGTCCCATGACCCCACAGGGGAGGTTTGGAAATGTGGTGGTGGCAGTGAGCTGCTCTCAGGGGCATTTATGGAAATCACCCCAGAATTACCACTGCACCTTTAAAAATCCCGCACCTTGCCCTCCAATGCTTAGGATAGGGATCAGTCTGCAGGTGCACTGCCAAAAACAATGGCAGTGTAAAGGAGACGTGCATGAAAGTGAGAAAAAACAAACATTTTCCATCGGCTTGGCTTCAGGAGGGTCCAAGGGGGATTTTTAAAAGCCTGGCTCTAGGGAAGCACTGAGCGACGGTACCATCCCTCCCGCCCGCCCCCCCTCATTTCTCTAGTACCGTTTCCGTTCTGAATTTGGTCAAATATTGGGATGGATGGTCTGTCTACAAACTCCTCTGTGTAGTTCACAAGCGCCTCCCGCACAACTTCGTACCCAGTCAGGACCACAACTTTCTGGAAGCCAAAATGGAGGGTGAAGACCGGGCCATATTCTTCCGCAAGCTGAAAGAGAGGCAAGCTGTGACAGTCAGCGAAGAAGGAAAGTGCCCGTTTCTTTCAGAAAGGACTTGCTATGTCTGATGCAGAGCCACCCCCTGCAGAGTGGCATCCATCAGTCGAAGCTCATCATGGTCAAGCACCAGGTGTTTGCATGGATGCCAGGCTGGTTTTTGGGGTTTATTGCCCCACGGCAGCCCCCACCCCTCAGTCAGGGCCTTGCTAATCTCATTTCTATGTTAAGGGGAAAGTCAAAAAGTGAAAAAAAAAAAACAAGCACCTAGAGTTAAAGACCAGACCTCAAATGGCAGCCCAAGTTGACAAACCAGAGAGAGACAAAAACGGAGCAGGCATTTCAGTGCAAATAATGATGCTGTCACTCGGGAAAGCTCCTGCTCATGACACCCGTCTTGTACCAAAGCACTCCAGCATCCCTGCTGCTAGATCAGGAGCCAAGCTCACCCACGCTGGGTGTACAGTTTGCCCTGCACGACCGCAAATTGCAATCCCATGCCCCTGTGCTCGGACCTGGCTTTGGTACCTCTAGCTTAGCTGGGCACAGCAGGGAAGCCTGTGGCAGGAGCAGGAGGCTGCCTGAACTGCTGGCTGACCCTGTGCTCGTATGCAGAGTGATGCTCGTTTTGCACCAAAAAGGGCACATCTTTGCCACAGCATAGCCGGGCTCTTTGCAGAGTGTAGCAGAAGACAGTTGAGGAAATGCGTGCTCGGTGAGGACCATCGCACGTGTGCCTGCTGCTACATGCCTGCTGTGTCCTCAATGCCTGCTTTTTCCCTGGGTATCTCCACGTCACTGCACCAGCAGCCTGCCCATGAGGCTGAACACCGCTGCTGCGGCTGTACCATGCTCCCTGGCAGTCCCTGGGGACAGCAGAGAAGGGCAGCACCAGCCCTGCTGTGCCTCCCAGGCAGGCACACGCTGTGTGTGTGTAGCCTCAGCCTGCAGCTGCTGCAGCAGCAGCTTTTGTGGAGGAGAAGGGTGCATCCTGCCTGCCTGCAGCTCTCCTGTTGGAGTGCCCAGCCAGCAACCACTGCTGCATGTTGCTCAATGCAGTCACCGTTTTTTTTTTTATTATCTGTGGGGTGAGAAGTAGGGATAACCCCTCTGGATTCATCCCAAATTAAAGGCAAACATAGGCGATACCAAATACAGCCTTGCAGGTGATGAAAGCATGCAGAGGTAATTCAAAAACACAGTTCAGAGGCAAACATCTGCCCAGCCCCGCTGCGTAAACTGCCCCCAACCCTGCTGTTGCCCACAGACAAGCCCAGGGGCTGCAGCCTCACCCCCCAGCACCACAAATCCTCCCCGAGAGCTGCCAGCATTTGTGTGGCAGGGGTGTTAGGGAGCCTGGGCACCGCTGCTGCTGTCTGTTTGCTCACTCTCTCTGTGTCCCCAGCAGGTCAATCCCTTGGTGCTTCTCTGACAGGGCGAGGAGGGAGCGCTCAGCAACCCCCCGGGCTGTGCCAGCCTCACCTGATGCCAACAAGCGGTTTACCAGCACGAGCAAAGTAAGTCGTTTCAATTGCAAGCTAATGGAAGAGCTTCCAGGCTGCTCAAACTTTCCATCCCACTCTTGTACTGCTATCTAGATTTTAATGCAAATCCAACTCAGCCAGAGGGAAGTCAATTTTGCAACAGGGTGTCTGGATTTGGCACCCTCTGAAGCAGCGCTGGGGTCACCGCATCGTAAAATTTCCCCACCGCTTCTCTAGGGCGCGGGATAAGGAAGCAGTTTCATTTCATGCTAGTTCTTTCCTAATGCTATACAAGTTTTCTGTGCATCAGAGCTGTCAAATTAATATTTAAAATCCCACAAGCATTATACACTTCATGTACATCATCACAATTACATGAAGAAATCACGTATTACCCAGAGGTCTTTTTTTAATGGTTGATCGCTCACAAATGGCATTGCATCAACACAGACATTGGCTTGAAGAAGATCAGAGAAAATATTATAAAGCAATTTTCACACCTTTACAATTTAGTTCAAATTAAAAAAGACAAAAAAAAAAAAAAACGCACGGATATAGCCCAGGCAGGTTTAAAATGCACAAGGGTCTGGGTTTGGGTTTTTTTTGTCCTACCTTCATTAGAGATTTATCTTGCCTTCTAATATCCACCAAATGCAGGTTACCAATGATCGGAAGAGGAGTTGGACCAGGAGGCAATTTAAAAGATGAATTTTTAGAGCCAGTTGAAAAATAGATTACAGCTAATAATACTGCTGCACAGAGCAGACAAATTAATACAGGATCAGAGATAAAAGAAATTAAAAAAGACATTTTTTTGTAATAATATATTTTTTTTGTGTTAGAAGCAATAAAAATGCAGTGGCACTGTTCAGTTTCTGCCAGCTGGCTTTCTGTTTGTTCTCTGCGATTGCTACAAGCACTCGATTCTTATTAAGGTTTGTAGAGTACCTAAATAAATACTGCTTACTCCACCCTCTTTAAACACCTCAGAGAATGTGGTCTAAGCAGTTTGCAAAGCCTGTCCAGAAGTAAAGAGAGTTTCAAATTACAAACCTATGCATGTGTGTGCAAGAACATATACATGGGAAAAGGTGCTTGGCATTCCTCTATAGCCTCCTCCTCCCCGAGACCTCAAAGTCCTTTACTAGCAGTACTATGACCCTCCGAACACTCTGCTGACACAGGGAAATAAAAAGATTCTTTGAGTACTATTAGAAACCTCCAGATTCAGGTTTGGATAGGGTTTGAGATCTCCAGGCTGCTAGAGAAAGAAATAGTGTTGTTAAGGGAGACTTTAACTTTGTTGATGTCAAGTAGAGATCAAAGGTTGTTGATGATGGTAAAGCCCTTGTATCCCTCGGTGTCGTAGCCTGTAAACTTTATCATAAAGTAAGCTCTGAGGTGCCCAGAAGGGATGTGATTGCAGACTCTGTGTCTGAAGTGGAGGACATGTAATAGCTAGCCATGGAAAATGAGCTTGGATCAAATGATCATGAGTGGATTCAGCATACATGAAATGGAAAGGCAAAATTAGATCTGAAACTTTCTGGGGGGATTCCTCATTTTGAAAGAGCAGCTTCTAAGTGAGAGAGGGAAGGAGATGAAGTTAATGAAGGTGGCTGCCCTGGCAGCTCCAGACCGTGAGCAAGATGGAGAATGGAATTAATTTAAGTCAAAGGTACAAAATACCTGGAGCTTGCATTCCTCCTAAAGGTTAACATCTCCTCTGGAGGAAATTGAGATCTGGTAATAAATAGTCAGTGGAATAAGTTTGTTTGGGGAAGAAAGATCTCTTACATTGTAAGGAAGCATAGGGCTAAAGGTGCATTTATCCAAAGGTTAGATCGTATAAAGAATATTATTCAGCAAGCATGTCCTCAGACTTGTGAATGCACAGAGGGTAGGGAAGGAAGTGGCCCGACGTGAGGAGGGCATAGCTGTGCTAGCACGGTCCCGAGGCAAACGGCCGCTTCGGTGCATGCCGGAGCTGCCGCACAGTGCGGAGAAGTCACAGCGCGGTGGTGCCCAGAAGCAGAAGCTGTAAGTGTGTCGCAACATTTCTGGGATTTTTTTTTTTATTAGTTTCCAAGAAATGGGCTGGAGGCAACGGTTTTCCGAAGAGCATGCCTGGGATGACTCAACCCTGCCTGCTCAAGTGAGCAGAGAGGCAGGGGGGGTGTAAAGGCGGGCGAGCAGGATCGGGGCTGGCAGGGGGCACAGGACATGGGCACCGCGATGACAGCTGGCAGGGGCATAAGCTCCGTGCCCTGGGCAAGGTGTCTGCTCCTGCAGGGCTTTGCTGGAGCGGAGCACCCTGCGGTGCAAGAGCTACGTGTCACTGCCACTCGTGGTATTTCATCCTTGCCCTGGGAGCCACCGAAATAATAAAAAGGCCTTTCAGAGAAAGAGCCTTAAATTATCTCTGAAAAGCCGGGGGGGGGGGGGGGGGGGAGAGAGTGTGTTGTGTTTTTTTTTCAAACCAACCTCTGAGTGCAATGCATTAAAATGACAAAGGTAAGTCAAGCTCTTGCGATGACAAGAAATTCCTGTCTCAATAATGCGTCTGGGCTACGTGCTGCCCTGCCTGAGCACACAGAGCCCAGCACAAAGCACCTGCCAGGCGCTGACAGCGCTCCAGGTGCATTCCTGGGGCAGCCGGGCCCCTCGGGGTGCTCGCAGCCAGGTTGTCCCCGGTCCCTGCGGCCCCCTGACACCGCATGTGAGCCGAGCACGCCAGGCAGGACACAAGCACAGGCATGGTCAGCATTGCCCATCACCCTGAGCACAGCCACCACGTTTTGGCAGCCCATGGTGTGTAAAGCCAAGGAAAGCACCAGCCCTGCGTCCCTTAATTTAACTTAAATCCCCAAAGATCTCTGTGCCCTCCCTGCCAGCCACACTCTTGACTTTTCCCGTTCCTAGCAGTGCATCCAGGACTGCAGGCTCAGACAATCCTTGCAGGCTATTACCACAATGAGTTCCTTTTAAGCAAGTGCAGGAGCTTCAGGACTCACCGTGAGAGGCCACATCAGAGCCATCTAGAGCAGCATCCTGCCTCAGACAGCAGCCAGGCACTGGGGGAGCTCCAAGTGAGCACTGTACGATAGTGTATTCCCCAGCCAAAAAAGGTTTTTTTATTTCTGATGTGGCTTTTACCTTGAAGAATGTGGAGTTGCATCCCCCCTCCGGTGTTAAAGTTTGTAAAAGGCAGAAAAACCTATTTCCTTCTATTAGCTTAAATTTATTGCCATTCACTTTAATTTTTCGCTTTGCATCTGCAGATGAGAAAAGGCTAATGGAAGCAGATGACTTGTCCTCTCTGGGACATTGTGTGGCCCTACTCTTCCTGCCTCTCTTCTACATGTCCTCGTTAAGGCAAACAAGCACATCTTCCAAGGCAGTGTGTTTGTGAAGGGTTTTCCTTCTCCATCATTGTTTTCTCTTCACACAATACCATCTCAGCTGCTTGTCTGTCTCCCTGGGACCAATGCAAGAAAAAGCCTTGCATGGCATCTTAAGCATTTTGGAAATCTGAGAGGACTCACTCTCTAATTCACCTGACAATGAGCTCTGAAAATTGCTCCCTTCTTATGTAGTTACCCTGCATCGACATGTGGACTGTGCATTTGTTTTTGATAGGGGATACTTTTGAAGGGGATGACTACTAAAGTATTGAAAAGAGCTGTTCCGTTGTGACCTTACGGAGTTAGAAATTCCCTGATTTTCTGTGAGCTGCCTGTGGCTCGGAGTATTGCTCACCCTTTGCATTGTTAAACATGTTCTGGCCGCGTGTTGCCCAGGGATCCCTGCACTCACCTCCCAAGCGTGGGCGTATTAAAGGTGCTGCAGCCCAGCTTTATCAGTTTGACCCTAAATCTACTTCATCCTGCAACGCCAGATAAATCAACAGCAACAGAACAAAATATTTATTTGTTAAGTAGGAGCTAAGGTCAAGCTTGCAGTAGTTCGACTGCAAATAAAGCAAGAGCAAAATGAATGTAAGCAAGCAGAGCAGCAAAGGCTTTCGTGTTACAGAGCTTGTTAAGCAGACTCCTCGAGATGTATCTGCAAGCTGGAGCTGGCTCCAAGGTACAATGCGAGTGCAACACCAGTGCAATACAGTGCAGGTACCAGTGCAGTACTGGTACAAGGCACAAGGCACAGTATAACTATCAGAGTGCTGTCTTTAGCTGTGAACTAAAGCTACTGGGAAGAATCAGTGTCTTGGCTGAACAAAGAGCACCTGCTTTGTCATCCCTTCATAGTCCGTTCCTCCTTTCTTCCCTTCCATTTGCAGCACGGGTCAGGTTTAAATGGCAGTGCCATTCTGTTACAGACTTGCCACAACCACCGCCTTGGTCTCTGTAACTGTCAGGTTCTCCCTTTTCTCTTTTAATCCTGATTTGCCTTTCCTTCTTCCAGAGCAACACAAAAGCATGGCCAGTGACTCACCGCTCCCTAGCCCACATCTGGTTTCCTGCCTCTGTTCTACAAATGAAGCTCCTCTCTGACCAGCACCATCACTCAGATTTCACACCTTCCCTCCCTGCAGGTACAGTTTGTTGTTCCTACACATAATGGCTGCTGCATGAGATAAATCATTAACTGTGCTCATCAAGCAGCTGCTCTGGGAAGGCTGCAGCCCCTGGGATGTCACCAGCTTTCTGGAGACCCCATGCAACAAGTTCATGGAACAGATGAGAGAATGGGTAATGAGGTCTAACCTGCTTCTTCTTCCAGTTTTACAGTATTACCAGTTTTTCAACATCAGCTTTCAGTGACTACATACAAAATGTTATTACCTTTGTCTGTGGTGCAGGATCTCTGCTGGCAGAGCATGAGCTTTACCAGCTCTTTGTGACATTGGTTCCTACCTAGCACTTTTTGCAAGCACTGAAGTTTTGCTTGCAGTTCATGTTGTGATGGCCCTGATCTTGCTGAGTATTGAGCACAGATAACTTCCATGGCAGCCCATGGCAGTGTTTTTTTGTGCCTATCCCTGGCACAAGGAATGTCTGGAGAGAAAGACAGCTTGAAATGCCAGGGGATGTGTGTTTTGTCAAGAGCTGAAGACAGAGGGTAACGTTTTCAATAGATTTTAAGCCCCATTTTCAGTCAGGTGGAAAACAGTCTTGCCCCTATCCATCCCACCACACCCGATGCATCAGACTGCAAGGTTTGAATCAGGAGCCAGGGCATGATGCTTCACCTTGCAGTCAGAGGAGAGGAGAGGGAGTGATTCAGACCTCATGGCAGCTGAACCACCCGCTGAAGGAGCCTCTCTCTCTCTGTGGATGCAGAGAGGAGCTACAGCTCCTGAGGTGCAGGTGAGGAGGGTTGAGGCTCTCTGACAGCCCTCCGATGGGAGCATGGCTGTCCTGCTCCCTGTCTGTCCCTGAACAGCCCTCGCCCTGCCTCAGGCTTGTGTCTGGCTTTAGGTGTGCTGGTTGAGAAACGATTCACTTTCCGTGGCTGCTTGTTTTCTGCCAATTTAGGTGTCTGAGCTGGCCCAGCAAGGGGTCAGGCGTGTGTCAGAGCCAGCACGAGGCAAGGGAGTGGTAGAAATGCCATTCTTAGCAGAAACAGAAAGCTGCTAGATTGGCCCCGTCATAAACAGGCTCTCCAGTATAAAGCACCTAGTGTGATGTGGAATGAGCCCACTTCCCAAACCACTTAGGTGTTTCCTGATAACCGTCCCATGCCTGGCCCTTGGCATCAGCCCATGTTACGCCCAAGTGTCTGGGACGCTGTGATAAAGATAAGGCAGGCTGCGTTGCACAATGGAAGCTCAGTCTGAGTCCAATCTCAATAACCATCCCGGGGAGATTTCCAGATCCATTAAGTGTCTGTTGTCTCCAGCTGGGCCATTGATAATCAGCTCTGCTGTATAGCGTGGACTTCGGGCTGAGAAATTCCCCGCGGAGGCTCTCAGCCAAGAGCCTCTGATGGGTTACATCTACAGAGGATGCTCAAAACCATTTCATTCTTCCAAACAGCCCTGAAAACTGCATGTCTGATGTGCTGTTCCAGGAACGGATCATGCTGTTTCTGAGAGCAGTACTCAGGGGTGTCTGAAGGGTTTGCATTATGCAGACACCACAAAAGCTTTTGTAAGGAATCATATGAAGGAGAGACAATAGCAGTGCCCAGTGCCCTTTCCCTAAAACTCATGTACAGACAGCTTTTTTCCCCTGTAACTAGACTTGCTTTCAGGCTCCAAGTGTTCACTACATTAACTCCCTGTTGTTTGATCATTCATAGGGCACAGCACAAACCAGGTGAGGCATGGGATTCAGGGTGAAGCCGACATCAGCAGTGAGATCTAGATCTGACTTGTCCACTCCTGGAGGGGCTTGGAAGACAAATTTGCGGAGCAAGCCTGCGAAGAAGAGGAACAGCTCCATTTTGGCCAGTCCTTCTCCAACACAAGCCCTTCGTCCTGAAAACAACCAGGAGAGAGGTAAATGATAAGCACCGTAACTGTTGGTGTTGACATCTGAGACCTTCTAAACTGGGTGCACAGTCTGTAAGAGCAGGCTGCTGAGGTAGGAGGTTTCTCCTTCCTTCTTTCTGTATATTTGAGGTGCTACTGACCTGGTCTCAAACCACACAGAAGCCTGTAGGTACGTGAGGTCTCTCAGTGACTGGGGGTAAATCAGCGTCTCCCAGATCTTTCAAGGAAGAAGTGGTTACTTAACAGAAATGGTGGACAGAACAAATGACCAGAAATCCCTTATCCTGTGTTCTGTGTCCCGGACTTTCATACTTTCCCGGGGTCGGCGGGAACTGTGCCTAGCCCCAGGTGAGGTACAAATTACCCCTCTTACCTATGGAGAATGGAATAAATGCCTCTCTCCTAATGAAGTTCCCATCAGCATCCAGGAAGTGGGAAGGGTTGAACTGATCTGGGGTTTTCCAGTGCAGCTCATCGTTCAGAGCGGAGGTCAGCAGCGGAATAACCTCTGTACCCTGAAAAGGATCAAAGAGATTCTTGGTAGCTGTTTGAAGCAGAAGTGAGCTGTCTCTTTTCTTTCTCATGGGAAGAATAAGATTGAGCCATGGCAAATAGAACCAGAGGATGCTTCCTGGCCCCACTGTGGTTTTGCCTACTATCAGCAGTTGCTGCTCTCTTTTTGGACCATAAAAGATTTCTATCTTACAGATTCAGAGAGATCTTTCAAGAAATATACTGAAGTACAGAGAGGTTCCACATTTAGCATAAGATATTCCAACCAGTGTGACTTAATTACAGTCTCTCATTATTCTGGATTCAAACAGCTATCACAGACCACAGTCCAGTGCATGTTTGTAACAGTTTATAACAGCTGCCCTGGATCCAAGACAAAGGATTAC
This sequence comes from Aythya marila, assembly GCF_965140915.1. Lineage (NCBI taxonomy): Eukaryota > Metazoa > Chordata > Aves > Anseriformes > Anatidae > Aythya > Aythya marila. The sequence goes on along the minus strand of NC_139056.1, from coordinate 11,836,390 downwards.
TTCATAGTTAAATCAAGCATCAGGGCGTCTTTAGATTTTTCTTCTTGTCTGCTTTAAATAAAACCGTGAGGAATCTGTGTAGCATAAGCTGCTGGCCCCAAAGCTCACCTTAGGAATCACATAACCTCGGAAATTCACATCGGTTGGTGTTGCTCGTGATACACCCATTGGGACAATATTGGCAAATCTTTGTATTTCATGTATCACTGCATCCGTGTAAGGCATTTTTTTCCTGTCCTCCAACTTAGGCATCTCTCCAGGTTCAATGACGTGGTTCATTTCTTCCTGAATCTTTCCTTGGAGGAAGGAAAGGAGTAAGAAGCTGATATTTCTCCTATCTTGCAACTAGAATAGCCTTCAGTTTGGCCAAGATGAAGAACAGGGAAGACTGTGAGGGGCATTTAGGAAGAGCAGAAAGTGGGACGGGTAAGTCAGGGCATGTTGTCGTTCTTTTATCTTTGCTGTTGAACCAAGGGAGCTTGAATGGAGCCACTACAGGACATTACATGCCCGATTCTGATTGCACACCTTTGTTACCCCATAGCCTTCAAAAGAAGCCAGATCAGGATCAGATCCGGAGGAGGCAGGAGACCTTTAGTGACGTAAGCCAATAGCCTGCAGGACAGTAATGCTGGGGGAGCTTTCCTGTGACTGTAGGCTGGCCCTTAGCCTCTCCCACTTGTCTGGGCTGTTTTGTTGCAATCCATTTGAGTAAAATCCCTTTGTAAAGTCAGAGGTTGTTATCTCCCTCGGAGCACTCATAAATAATTACTCTAAACAATACTGAATGAGTTCCACTCCCTTCTATAACCAAAGCCTTAAGCATGCAACAGAATATTGTACAAGAGGACTTTTCAGCCTTACTCTGAATTTCTGGGTATTTCATCATCAGAAGAAGACCCCAGCGCACAGTTGTAGAAGTGGTCTCAGTCCCAGCAGCAAACAGGTCCAGGGTTGAAAACAACAAGCTTTCATTGTGGAACATAGTGTGGGGTTTCTTTGACTCCTTCAAAACAATCAGGTAATAGCCATAAGTTCTACAGCAAGACATACCAGTACATGACTGTGTTGCCACCATTTGTATCTGCATTTTAGCTTTCTGTGATTTCATATGCTCTGGGAAAATAGATGTTTAGTGTTTTAGCATTAGGATGTACACTGTATAGAATTTGTCCTGTTCTGGGTGTGTATCCAGTTCTCAAGTCCAGATACTGGGTCTGTAAGAGCTCAGTTATTGTGATGAAGTTTATCACCATACTGTTCTTGCAGGAAGGTTTGGGATGATCTCCTTGCATGTGCTGTGTGGCAACTTACTTCACCACGTGGGATAATCCTGACAATCGGATCCCCTTAACCAGCAGTTTCAGCAGAGCGATGGAGCGAGTACAGCACTGCTCACTGTGAGTAAGAGCTTTGATGTGTTCTGCCCACTGCAGTTGTTTTTACTCACCTCCAGGCCCTGACAAATGATCAGTCTAATAATGAGTCAGAACTGAGAACACACAAAAAAACAAGACTTAGCTTTAAAGTACCTGTTGTTGCTTCATCAGAAAGGCATCGACAAAACCTGTTAAGTTATTCTCATTAAACTCTTCTTTGTGCTCTTGGAAGAGCTTCTGGAGGAAAGCGTTCAGCTCATTGATATTTTGTAGCACAGTCTTGGAAGCTCCAAAGAGAAATCCAAGGGATGGGTAGAAATTATATAACTGTGGAGCAACAGAAGTCTGTTAATTGGCATTTTGAACATATACGGGTATCTCAAATCACAGTGCTGGTTCCTTGTCCCATGTCCTGACATTTCATGCCATAACTCCCCTACTTTAACTTGTACTGTCCAAGCAGCTACAAATCGCTGCAGAAATAGTGTGCTCTTTTTGTTCTATGTCTGTATAAGTCCTTGCCGTGACTTCTGGGAGACTTAGCTTAGCCACAGCACCATGCTAACACAGCTACACCATTCCTAAGAGCAGCACTGAGCACAGCTCTGTGGTATGCCATGTGGACGTACTGGCTGTCTGGAAGGGGGGGTCTCACCTCCATCCTCCCATGAGAGGTGTGCACTTCTTCAAGGAGACCACTAGCTGACCTAGCAAGCAATTTAGCAAATGTCCTCTGCTTGCAGCTTGTATTAGCTGTTAGCTTGCTAAGATTGGGTTTCAGTGGCCAAAACAAAAGAGAAAGAAGTTTGTCCAAATTGTTTCAGTTTCAGAGGCAGAGTTGAGAAGGCATTTCAGGGCCAATCTCTGATATGGGAGACGTATTGTGCTTCTGCTCTTCAAAGAGGGTAAAATAGTTCCTTTAATAAAGACTATTTTTATTTCTCTTACTAATAAGCTGCAAAGACAAAGCCCAGGTGTGTGGGAACCTGTGTATTGGAGGTACAGGTCCACAGATGTGTTCAGTACAGGCTGGCTGGTTGGTAATGTTCTTGTTCTTGCCCCAAGAAACAAGACTTGGGAGGCCATGAGTACAAACACAATGGAATATCCCCTCAAAAAGCTAAAACTTAAAATCAAGCCCTTACCAGCACCATCGGGGAGCCCAACAGCTTGGTATTCTCATTTAACAGCTTCAGCAAAGTTAGAAATGCAGGATCATCATGCTCAAACCTCTCTCCAAACAATATAGAGCAGATGACGTTGGATACAGCGTTGTTGAGTATCATCTTCGTGTCAAATGGTTTCCCTGTATTTCAAGTAGTGCAAACAAATGGCAATGTGATTATGCCCATTGCAATGCAGGAGTATGCTGCTGGGGTAGGGGTGAACAGGCTCTGTTTGGACATGGACATGGTCAGACAGTGCAATGTAAAATGCCACATTCAATGAATAGGAAGAGAAGCAGAGGCTCAGTTGGGTTTCTGTGGAAATGTAGTCCCAAGCTCCACAAAAACACTCATTCACCACCCAGAATGCATGGCAGGGAACTCAGCTTCAATGTTTTAAGGCCTCAGTTTAATAACCTACTTAAGCATATGCTGAACTTTAACCATGAGATACCATTGGCTCAAAGTTTAACTTTCATTAATCTTTATTGTTCTGCTAGACATGTGTTCTGTTTCTGGATGAAATTCTTGATACTCACCTTGATATGATTCAAAATATTTAACAAGAGAATTTAGTTCCTCAAGGATTCGGACCTCAATTGTTCTCCTTCCCATCCCAAAATCTCTCAGTGTGGACAAGGTGAATCTTCTCATAACTTTCCACAGCTCTCCATGGCTGAATGCTATTCCTAAAATAAAGGTGCAAAATCCTTAGGCTATCTGTGGTTAGTAAATCTTTGTAAGGCCTTATTACACGCTGGTACCAAAGCTGCTCAATACATGGCTACGTAGACAAAAGGCAATCATCAGAAGATGACGTTCTCTGCTGTGAGAATATAATGAACATAGTCAAGCTACGAAACTAACCATCCAAAAGGTTGCTTACCATTTCCTTGTGTCATTTTCCTAAATATGGGTATTTCAGCTCTCTCTCCAAATTCGTCAGCATGATTTAAAAGGGCATCCTTGATGGTTTCATATCCAGCCAGTACCACAGCTTTCCTTGGTCCAAAATGCACAGTGAAGACATTGCCATATGTCTTGGAGAGCTGACGAGGTGAATAAATATGTTCATTCAGAACCAGACCTGGACCCAAACGCTAGCAGCAGCCACCCTAGCCAGCTTCCAGCCCGCAAAGACCCTCCCAGCCCTGCCTCGAGTCTCCAGGTGCTGCCGTAGTGCAGCTAATGAGCAACAACTATCACTTGTCAGCATCTCTGCTTGCACTCTGTTTGCACAACAAGGTGTTTGCTATCACTGCTCCTATCAGTTGAGCAGTCAATAAAATGCCATTGCATTCCTGTGGTGTTCTGCAGGAACAAGCCAGCATGGTGATACCACTGTTCAGGGGCTGGTTAGCAAATGCTGCGGCAGGCCTGTTTATTTTAATATCACTGATCTGAGGCAAGAGGGTACGCACACAGCTTTGGGGCAGTAGCCAGAAACACTAGAAAAACAAAGCTAGACAATAAGTCTTTCTTTCAGGACAGCACTTGTTCCTAATTATTGCAAGGTGGGTAGTGTTGGAGTCATAGCAAAATTATTTGCTGGCCACCAGAAACTTGAATACAACCAGGAAGCATACCCTTGGAGATAATGTCACAGGAGCACTAGCCTTTTATAGGAAATTAAATACGAGTCATCTGTCACACAGAAGGGTGGCTTTGACAATCTAATAATTCACTCGGTATTTTAGACTTGGTTTGAACACACTGAGAGCCATCCGCTCCAAATGTCTTCGTGTTTCCGACGTGCCTGAGTTACCATTTGCTATGCATTAGATACCTACCGAAAATTGAATTTCAGATTAGAAGCAGCTCCTGTTATTACACCAGACAAATTGAATTTGTTTTCATCAAGCAGTTGTTTGACGGCTTGGGAGATAACATTAGCACTGGTTCTTGCCTCCCTGGCAGCGAACAGAGCCACAGGTCTGGGGGTAGGGCATCACAGCCGCTTCCCGGCCTGCCTTTGGTCATTTCTTTACATTAGTACTTCCTGGCATCAGCCCTGGTTCTTCTCAGCAGCACAAGGATTGGATATGGCACGCCTGGAAGCCTAAAGGAAGCTGCCCGGCAGCTTAGGGGGAGTGAGCCTGGTGCCTTCAAGAGACATCTGTATCATAAATTCCCCAGTGCCACCAAAAATAGCTGCCTTTCCTTAGGGGCCCCCACAAGCACATCTACGGTTTTCGAATTGCCCCAGAATTGGCCCTGACTCCCTGTGGGAACACAGCAGATGCTTTCTGAAACAAGCACTGCAGCTGGCCTTAAAATATGTAGGTATTTTTTTCTCGTTTAGAAATAAAATTATCCATGGAGCTGCATAAGAAAAAGCAATCTGTTTACCTAGACATACAAAAGCATCAACTCTTAAATAACCCTGGCCAGTGTGCATGCAGGGGAGGGGTTGGGAGGCAGAGCTGAGCTTTGCATTGCAGGGATGTATCTGGCTTGGGAAATAAATGTGCACATGACCCTGCTTCTTTTGCTGCAGGGATGACATCCTTCCTTCCTTCCTGAAGAGAGGAGGGAGAGGTCAGTCTGCAGGGAGCAGTGTTGGTATTAAGTGGCCCTGATCTGTCAGCAGGCTGGCCCAGCTCGTGCCTTCTGCCTGCAGCCTCCCAAGGGCTGGAGACACCAATGAGACGGAGCTGATGGCAAGGGGTGAGGCCCACGCTTGTGTGTGCGTATAGGAAGAAGCATGGCTAAGATGTACATATAAAAATGCATGTGTGTATACTTCTGTAGGTAATGTTTCATGCCACCAGCCTGCCTAATACACCAAATATCTCTTTTCTGCCCACCATACAACACAAACTCATCTCGATTTCCCCAGCTGCGTTTCTCACTTTGGAAATTGCACGTTTCCCTGCTGCCTGCTTGCTCACACCCTACCTCTGTCAGCGACTGGAACGGCTTTTTCAGGTCCACCACGTTCAAGTTTCCGATCAGAGGAAGAGGTCGCGGCCCAGGAGGCAAGTTGCAAACCGTCTTCTTCAAGCTGGTCAGAAAGTAAAGGAGAGTGACCAGCCCTGCTGCCAAATAGAGCAGCGAGCTAGCACCCATGCATTGCAGCAGACTCATTATGGCCATGTCTAGGTCAAAATGTAGGTAGGAGCATCTTGGGGCTTCCTTTATAGCCCTTCTGTCACCGCCTGAACACACCTTGTGGGGAAGTGGCTTTACACTGAGAAAAGGGCTCTCGTGTCTTGTTTACGTCCATTCAGACCACATGAGCTCTTTTCTTGCCAAAAAAGCGCCCCATTTTATTGAGAAGCATGGATTATATTAATCTGGAGCTCCTATTTCATCCACAACACCAGGGCAAGGTGTTTGTTTTCCAGTGTTACGGGCATGTTGTAGTCAATGTGACTGCTGGGGCAGAATGAAGGGACAGGACCTGTGCTGGATTCCCCCACGGCTGCCATGGTGCCATGTCACAGGACCCAGCCGGGGCACTGGCAAGGCACTGGAAGAAGCAGGACGCAGGAGGAAAAGCCCTCGGTATTGCCTGGAGTGGTGCTGGCAAGGCATTCCCTGGAGAAGACAAGACTGACCAAGGAGGAGATGAAATGAAGCTGACATGAAGATGGGCTGATTCTAGGCCTGGTCAGCTTACAGCTCTGCTGCTCTCTGCTTTTCTGCCACTCCAGTAAAAACACCTGCTTGAGCAACCCAATGTCTTCATTGCAGACATTGTTATTGTCCTGCAAGTCCTCTGCTGACAATTCCAAAATGCCCCTGAAACTACCTCAGTCACTGTTCGTGTGCTTGGATGTCCATCTTCATCTAGTTTGGTGACGACTCCTTCCCATCTGTCCTGCCTTTTTATGAGCATATACATGCAATGCTTTAGGAGAGACCATCCCCTTCAGACAATGCTAGGTTGGGAAAGAGAGCCTGAACCTTCGTAAGCCAAGGGGAGCCAGGATGAGGCTCTGCAGCAGGCTGGGCAGAAGGAGGCTGCCTGGGCAGCTGTTGCAGAGCGGGTGCCAGCCAGGAGGAGCACGAAGCAGCAGCTTTGGCACTCCAGGGGCACTGAGTCATTCAGACTCCATGCCAGGGCAGGGTCTGCAAGAGCAAGCGTGCCTGGCTTGCCAAGACAGCTCGCCGAGAGCCACCCGCACCCTTTGCATCTTTGGGGGATGTCAGCAAAGCAGAGGTGGTGCTGAACAGGAGGCCGCAGTTTTAAATAGTGGCTCAGGGGGAAGGAGCCAATTTGATGCTCCATCACAGATTCTCTGGTGGGGATATTCTGCTCCCCAGTTGTGTATTCTGTCGGATTACTGGGCCGTGCTGCTGCTCAACCCTTTAGAAACCTTTAGTTTTAATAATGCTTTTGCTAGAATCCTCCAAGGCTCTTGGGTGCAGGCTCCACTGATGGAAAAATGATAATTATTTATTAATAATAATAAAAGTACATTAGCTGAAGGCAAGAAGAATCAGTAAACTCTAACTAGATTTACATGAAAAAGGTGCCTGCATGTCTGCTTGTTCTCCACAGCTAGTTATCAGGGGTGGAGGAAGGCTTTCTCACAGGGGGACCTACCCTGGGCAGAAGAGATCTAGGCAGAGCGGGCAAAGAAAGGAGAAGGGATGATCAGGTCCTTCTCAAGTCTGCTGCACAAATACAAAGGTCTTGGTCTATGCCCTCTTCTCCCAGACGTTTCCAAGAACACCCAGTTCTGCCAGACTCCTCTCAGCAAATGGTGTGACCACTGGGGGACTCTTCACACTTTGTAAGATACAGCGAGTGAGGAAAAAACCCTACGTGGGTACAGTTGGGTACCAATTAAGGGAGTTTACCATTTACTGTTTACATACAGCTACCATTGCTCTGCTGGAGTAGAAGTGGCTACTGGTATCGAAAGGAGAACCTTCTCAAGGGCTTTCAAACCACTTAAAGCTCAGGTTGTACCTGGTGATAAGAGACGGTGACATCCTTTCTCAAGAAATGTGGCCATGAATTTGCAGCAGGCTGAACTGATGCATGCACTGCGGTAAATAATGGATGAGTTCTCCGTGGAGAGGAATCATGGCAGTTTTAAAATACCACTAATGCCATTTCCTCACCTCCATCTCTCTTCCTCACAGACCTCGGCTTCCAGTATGCAATCCTGAGCACAGCCAACTGCGTTGTTGGCTTGTGGGTGAGGCACCCCATGCAGGATTGGGGAGTAAACTCCGCTCCCTGCCCACCCACATCTTTGTCTTTCCACCAGCACAATCTTCAGGTGAGCAGACTTTATGGGCATAGCTCAGGGAAATAATCGGCTCTTCCTGAAAAAGGAGCCTGTACATTAAACAGCCACACTCATCTGTGTGTTCATCTGGAATCAATCTGGATACAATCTTCTAATGGGACACAGGTTAACAATGCTACAGTAACAGTTGGATAAAAAGCAGAGAAAGAGCTATTATAAAGCCATAATTCAGTCAATGAGTTCTGATAACATAATAAACCATGAGAGTGAACACCAAGGGCTTGTATGCCTTGCAAGTCCCTACAGCAGATTTATAACCATGAGAGATGCCTATCAGCCCATGCATTGTTATCAGGGATATATAAAGCATGAGCACACCCTATTAAACATTAACATTTTTAAAGACTCAGATGTGTTAAAACTCAGGCTGCTCCTTGCCAAGGGACTTCACTCACCTTGACAATGATAGTGCAAAAAAAAAAATCAAAAGCCATAGACTTTGACCCGCTTCATTTTTTTTTCATAATTATTGCAGTATTTTATTGGATTCCACCTGCTTCTTCCCATCCTGCAAATCAGTACTTCTGTAGGATCACAACAGGATAGTGATACGTGTTTGCTATGGCCATTTTGATACAAATCACTTGTACTGGATTTCTTTTAATTTCTTCTAGAGCCAGTGCCTCAGCATTTACTTTTGGGGCCCCTGTCTTGAAGCAGATAGAGATGTGGATTTAGATATACCAGAATTGCAACTAGCAACATAAGAAGAAGTTTGCTTTGGCTTTCAGCACCATGTTTCTGTTTCTGCCACGTTCCCCTCTGTGCTTTGGCTCAGTCATTACAGAAAACGATCTATCATTCTGTACATCTTTGCAGAGCACATAGCATATTAAGGCCCTGACCTTACTGGCATGAAACCGATTTCCCTCTAAGTGCAAAACAATAACGTTTCATTAGTCATCCATAACAGAAATCCCCATTCCCCAGACTACTCTGGCAATATTCTGCATTTTTGCTTGTCTAGGAACCTGAATTAAAAGGGAGAAAAATGGTTTACAACAGCCTGTGGCAGTGATGTAGCAAGAGATTTTATGTAAGAGCTGGCGGCGAGCTCACGGCGCGAGGGTGAGGCGCAGCAGCGAGTGCTCCTGGAAGGATGTTTCTCTGAGGTGTGTTCTGTGCCGGGGCTGGGAACAGCCGTCTCAAGGGCACAAATTCCAGCGCCTGAATGTGCTTGGTCTTGTTCAACTGATTCATTTCTTACAGCTATCCCAAGTCGAGCAACAAAATTGCCTACTGCTTTACTCAGAGGCTTTTACAGCTTGTGGATAAATTATTTTCCAATTAACTATGTGTTAATTTGGCTCTGTAGGCTCTTAAAAGATGTAGCAAGGTGAGGAGGAGAAAACAAATGAAGACCCAGACTTAGTACTGCTCACTACAAGGAAAAGGGATTCTGATTTCTGCTCTGGCGTAGTACTTCTAGGTGGTCTTCCAAAAGTAATGTGAAGTCGGTAGAAAACCCATCTGAAGGTGTATTCGTAGAGCTGACAGATAAGCACCAATAGTGCTAAAAGTTTTCAGTGTGTTCTGACAACACTGTAAAAGAGCAGTTTTTTTAAACGTTACTTTAATGCGTAATTAATGACTAACAGCTCTGATTCAAGCAAAGGATTATTTTTTTTAATCAAACTTTTAAACCAATGTGTTTTGTATCTATCAAGCTGTGCAACTGGGAAGTCCAAGATTTCTCCTAGTTCAGGGAGTCGCAAATTCTGAACCTTCTAATTTTATTTTCGGAAAAGGCTCAGGACTAGAGATACTGTAAAATACTCAAGGCTTTACAAATTGTCTGATCTCTCCTGTACAGTGGGCAACTTTTTACTGCACCAGCTATTTCAGATTTCCCCAGTACCGTGAAAGTCTCTCGCTTCTTTGAAAGACAATGTGTGAAAAGCATTTAATTCCTGTTAGTGACACTGCTCTTCTTGGCACCAAATTCTTTTGGAACTGGTTGGCTTAATCTGCAAATGAGATTTTTTTTCTTAACAAGGATTATCTAATGGAGGTTTCATTTGATCTCCTTGGGAAAAAAATACACACTAAACTGCTGAAGCACTTGTATTAGATTCTAAGACACACTGTGCCTTTAAAGGAAATTCTAGAAGATACAACTGACATTTGCAGTAAAAATGTTAAGTAATCATAACCAAATACCTGCTGCTATACCTGACCTGAATTTAGGTAACTACAAAACTTAACACTCCAAAGAACGACACTGTGTTAATTAATAGGTGATCAAAACATTTTGATGTAATATAATACAGCAAACTGATACAGCCTCTGCATAGATTTGTCTCTGTTAGGGAATAAGTCCATTGTGGGATCCCAGCATATCTTTTGCTTTGATTTCTTCCTCCATCACACAGGCAATCAAGCAGTAAAACATTGTGCCAGAAACTAAGGAAGATAATTGGGGCAATTTGATAAAATCGAATGCCTTGGCACTTCCATTAAAGTTGTTAAGATAAACCAAAGGTGCTTCTCTACTGCTCAGCCCTCTGAGATCTGAGAGTTTGTTGCATGTCTTTATGAAAGAGGAGTATCTCCTTTTTACTGTTAACTGTTATAATGAAGTCAAGTGGAAAAGTGCTATTTACCATATAATAAAAAACATCTATTGTTCATAGGCCTGAAAACCCAATAATAAATAAAACCTCACATTTCAGGCTGTGTAAACCAGTTGCTTATGTAATAGAACAAGGTGTAATTTTCCATTTACAATTTCAAATACTGTAATAAGAAAGCAATCAAAGCATAAACAAACAGCACTTTAAATGGTGCTGCAGGTAATATTTCCATAGTGGTTGGCCTTACATTTGCAGCTGTTTCTTTTTTTTTCCCCTAGCTTCACATTATTTCTACTTATCTCAGTCATTTAATTAAAAGAAAATCAACTTTAAAATGATGAAAGACCATCTTAAACCAATTGCAGCTACGGGCAAAGAAGAAAAAAGACTGCAACAGCATAATCCACAGTTAATACTCAGGTGGTTTAAATTAACACCATTTCTCATTCTCCTTTCAGGATGAGATCTGAGGAGTTTCAGAGAGCATGCTGTAGACCTATGGGCAAAACAGTGTTTTCCTTGGTTATCTTGTGAACACCTGCAAGTTTGCATCTGCAGATGACCACCTGTTTTTACTGGCCTCGTCATGGTAAGCTGCCTGCCTGCCCCTTGCCAGTAGGAGGCGTAAAATAACGTGGTGCTGCCCATGAGGTTTTTGCTGGGCTACCCTTACTCGGGTCATTAACTGTGAGGATTAATGAGGGATCAGCAGGCCCATTGCTGCTGGTTGAAGCTTGCATCACTGCAGCGGGACAGGATGGCTCTTTTGAAATTCTGCTGAATTGAAGAAAAGCTTACACAGCCTCAGCCCGATGTGTGGATCCCGAGGCTCTGGGCTCACCCCACCAGCGATGAGGGGTCCTGAAAAGGGAATTTTACATGGCTGTGGTGCATGAGGTACATCCCACCTGGGGTCCTGTCTCAGCCAGACCTAACCGAGGCGGCTCATAGGTGTGAGCAGGGGTACTGGTTCCCCCATAAACACATCTGCTGATGCTGGTCTCAGCGTTTTGCTCTTTTCCCATTTGTTTACAAATGCACAAACGCATTTTAAGAGAAACCATCCCCACCCTCCACCCTCTGTAGGCAGCTTCCCCATAACCAGCACTCCCACCCTCCCCATCTGTGGGCAAATCATGACACCAACAACGCCTTTAGGAGAACAAAACGCTTTATTCCACTGAGCTGCGTCAGGCCCCGGTCGCAGGGAGCACCTCCGGCCTTCCCTCCCCTCCCTATGGGGGGAGCAGCCAACATGGCGGCGGCGGCACGCTCTCCATGACGACCGCGCGGTTGCCATGGCGATGCCGTTTCCATAGCAACGGGGGGCCCGCCCTCGGCGGTCACGTGGTGCGCTCGATGCGCTCGGCGATCCCCGGCGGCGCAGGCCCGGCCCGCTCCCGGTTCTCGTCCCCGTCCCCGTCCCCGTCCCGCTCGCACCATGTCCACCGCCATGAACTTCGGGGCCAAGAACTTCAAGCCTCGCCCCCCGGACAAAGGCGCCTTCCCCCTGGACCATTTCGGTGCGGTTGGGCGGGCCCGCCCTCCCCGCGCGGCCTAGCCGCGGGCCTCAGGCCTACCCCCCCCCCCAAACGCGGCCTAGCGCCGGGCCTCGGGCCTGGCCCCGCCGCCCCGGGCCCGCAGTGAGCGCGGCCGCGGCTGTGTTGCAGGGGAGTGCAGCGCCTCCAAGGAGCGCTTCATGGAGTGCCTCCGCCGCAACGACTTCCAGAGCGGCGCCTGCCGAGAGCTCTCCATGGCCTACCTGCAGTGCCGCATGGAGAGGCAAGTACCGGGGGGCTCCCCCTTCCCCCCGGCCCCTCCGCGGCGCCCTTTGGTTTTTGTAGGGGTGTCGCCGTTTTGGCATTGATGTGCAGTGGGTTCTGCTCTGTGGTGAGGCTGGGCACACCCTGCGGGAAACGGACGGGGTGTTGTTAAGGGTGCTGAGATACCTGGGCGCTCCCATGTGTTATATGGTCAGCGGTGAGGCTGCGTATCCAAACAGTGGGAAGAGCACAGCAGCAAAGTGTAACAGCACCACCGATGTTGTAAACCACGTTCACTTAAAAATGCAGTAAATGATACAAGTAGAATCTTAGTAAGCTCTTACGCAGTCTGTTAATTAAGTAAACCAAAAGTCAGGTCAGCCTCTGAGAAAACTTTCATTATCTAGTAACAGAAGACAACAACGCACACATTATAACAGCAGTTTTCCAGTTGTGTGTGTGAGAGTATATTTTTTTTATGCGTTAATATTGCTTTCTCCAAACTGAAGTTCCCGAGGCTTTGCCAAGTGACAGTCACTCTACAGATGTCTTGGGTTTCTTTACAGGAAATAACATTAAGTAAAATAGAAGATGCTGTTATTTTCCTTGTTATAGACTATGTTCTGCAAAACGTTTTTGTTTTGTTGTTTTTAACTTAGGCAACTTATGGCTAATGAACCACTGGAAAAATTGGGATTTAAAGATCTGATAGATGAGAAACCAGAAGCAAAACCTCAGAAGTCGTAACGAAGGAAGACGACTTTGCTCTTCGTGTATGGAAAGCACAACTCTTATGTAGTACATATTGTACTTCTGTGCGTATTGCGATTGGAAGTGTTTCGTGACGGAACCTTTCTTCCAAAATATTTCCTAAAATAACACTTTGCTTGCTTCAGAAAGGACTGCCTTTGTGTACTTTCCTGAAGTATTTCTTAGCCTTTTTCTTTTAAATTCTCTAGCCTACTCTTGAAGATCCATGAGAACTTTACCTGGGAGAAAACAACTGTTGCCTGAAGTGTTCTCCATGCCTTTGCAAAAACAGTAAACTCTTGCTTTTAAAAAACAAAAGCAAACGAACAACCCCCCCCCCCACTTTTATTGTGTAGATCTTGAACTGTATTCTTACGTGTGGTATTACTAATATGCTCACAGCAATTACTTGTCAGGTGGAAATAAAGCTGTTGCGTTACTTGCAAATTGCTTTTTATTAAATACTGGAATTGATTCCTGCCTTTAGGGTGATCTTCTCACACAGCTATAGAAAATACTTGGATTTGGTTTTTGTGGGTCTTTTTTTTTTTTTTTTTTTCAGTCTTCTTACCTTTGTTGTTGTTGGGAGATTATTTGTAATTCCAGACACCAGTCTGTAGTTGCCAGTAGTGATTCTGCTTTTATTTGCTGTGCTAACAATGTTCACCTAACTTTACTTCATCACTTAACCAGCAGGCTTTCATTATGTGCATCTTCATTTCTTCACTTAGAGCTGCCATATGTTCTTTCACATCCTTATGGTGATCAGCGTGGAGATGGCAATGACACTTATTAGTCTTCAGCGTAAACGTGAGTTGCACTTATAAGTGTGGCTGGACCTTTTCTTTTAAAAATGTGTTATGTCAAAAACGAACAAAAACCCTTCAATAGATCGAAGCTATTTATCTAGAAAATACAGTATCTTGTTCCATAACACATAGGTGCAGCCCTTACTTTGAGAATGTGATGCACCAGCCTATACGGTAGACTTCAAACCACGTCTGAGTATGGCTTTGAGATCCCTTGCAGGTGTTTGTATGACTTACCATCAATTATCAGAGCTAATGCGATTTGTAATGCAAGTGAGTCTTTCTTAATTGATATGAGTTCAGGCCAAAATAACTCGGCCAGTTAGCCCCCCTAGAAATGCGTTCTAAGCAGTCAGTAGCTTCACAAATCTTTAAGATGTATTTTCATTGTCTTTCCAGACCACACCCTTTTTGTTTGTTTTAAATCCATCGAATCATTTCTTTCTGTACCTTGCTCTCCAACAGCAAGGTTTAGGGGCAGATAGGGACGCACACGGTTTGCCAAGGCAGTTCTACGCTCTCCTTTATTTGATGTCCTCTGTTTGATTCCATCCCGCCATTCCTGTGCTCTGTTACTACTCTTTTTGGTTCTGCTCCTCTCTCTCCATCTCTGTTCCCAGTCATCCAGGAAAGGGTGAAGGAATATTTTCTGCTCTTCATATTGAGGGGTGGAGATGAGATTTAAATTGTTGCTTGGGTCTAATCTGATTGAACAGACTACAGAGTTCAGAGCAGGACCCTGTTTGAAAAGGATGTTTGGTCCCTGCTGCATATTTTTATTCTGCTTCATTCCACTGTTTAATTTGTATCTTCTGGTGAGATTAGTACATTTATAGTAAAGAAAGCAGAGATTTTATTGCTGAAGCAGATATTAAGAGGCTTTATATTAAACCACTGAACAAGAGCTTTCTATTGGTGATACTGAGTAAGAATTATTAAAATAATCTCCTGCATCTTCAGAAGAAAGAAACCAAATTTCATGCTTCCATGCTTCTTAATTATTATGAAGTGATGTTTATACCTACAAGGGATTCAAAACCCACCAGTGGTGGTGGAATAATTCAGGGTGTTCTCAGTGGTCGTTACATCTGTCTGTGTCACTGCACGCTGATGTGACCAAACGGTTACTTCACGATTTCAGCCCAGTGTTTTCCTGGGAAAGTTGTAACTGTCATCCAGGTTACTGCAGAGTAAGAGGGGAAATGTTTCTCAAGTCTCGTGTGACTGAATTTCAGCTGCTGAGCTGGAGTGATAGCTGCTGTTTGAATGAACTAAGATTGCATGCTGAGAGAAGAGCCGGAGGAGACTATATATATATTTTTTTTTATAGTGTCCAAGGCCTCAGTTTTGGACCCGTAGCAGGAGGCATAGTGGGAACAAAAGCAGTTCCTAAAAACTGCGTGCCATGCCAAACCAAACAGGGCTCTGTGCTGCTTGTAGGCCTGGAGTCTTCCCGTAGCATCCTGGTGATGTAGCCAGCAGGGCCCTGCGTAGCATGGGCTGACTGCTGCTGAGCTGCCAAAACGGGCAGAGCGTGCTCCATCCTTCACTAAACTTACTGCAGGAGCAGTAATTGCCATCCTGATGGGGATCACCAGGGTGGGAATTTTGCACCTTTCACCACTCTGAAGAAAACATCATCCTGTGTAGATCCATGAGTTCATTTCATCCCACCTCCCAGCACGGTGAGTCACCTTCATGGTGCTGTCCCTTTTGCACCAGAACAAGACCAAGGGTGGCTGTGAGTGTATAGCTGAAAACTCAGGGAGCTGACAGAGACACATATTTTCTAGCTGTAGGGCATGGGCTGGAGAAGATAATGTGTTCAGTGGAATTGTGAGGTGAGTTCAAAGCAGGAGGGGGCTATCAGTTGGTCTTGATTGAGATCTAATGCTACTAAGAAGCAATGGAAAAACAGGTCATTAATCAGTGCACAGCCTGGGGTCAGACAGTTCCGACTTGCTCTGGGGACATGTGCCTGCAACACTGGAGTCATCTGGAAGAATTTCCCGGAATGCTCTTTAATTTATTCCTGCCAACACACAGGTCATTAATTAAAACCTTTCTCTAAAACCTGTTTATTTTAGCTTTGCTTGTGGGATCCAGGTTTGTTCTTTCAAATGACAGCAGTGTTTTAAGCCAAAGGAAAGTCGTAAGTTTGTAGGTAAGCTTTCCTGTTCCCGTACCAAGGAGGAAGCTCTCCAGAAGCTGACACCGGGCTGGGTAAGTTTATTCTGGAAACGGTGAGCTGAGGCTCAGGCATGTGTGGTACAGGGTAGGCAGCATTGTCGGGGTATGATTTCTTTATGTAGCTGTTTGGAGTTAATGAGCTGCTGTGCTACGTGTGGCGCCAGGAGCAAGGTAAGTCCCACACAAGTGCGTTAATCTTCCCGAGAAGTGGGTGAACGTCCCTGCCTGCACCGGTGCTGCCTGCCAAAGGCTGCCGTGAAGCACCCCCTGCTGACAGACCCTGGGACTTGGAGGAATGCAAACGGCTGCAAAACGAGGTTCTTCTCAGCTTAATGTACAGACTGCCAGTCTGGCTGTAGTTGTACAGGTGTGGAAGGGAGAGCCCAGAGCAGGAGGAGGCGTTGACTATCTTGCGATGAAGATCTTTGTAAGCTGCTAACACAACAAAAATCAATAAGTGAGGGGCTGTAATAGTCTTTCATGTAGCTCTTTTTTCAGCCAAACCACCTCACACAATAAGTAGGTGCTCTGCTACTTGGGATCATGTCCCAGGGAATCCCCAGAGGGCTCCAGGTCAGCAGAGCTTTGCGTGTTGGCACTTAGAGCACATACTCCTTTTCTTAGTTCAGATTAGAATCAATTCAACCACAGAGAGTTTAACCTTGATTGCTGCAGTTATTTACAGAAAGAGAACATTGCTGCAGGCCAGCCCTCCTTACGTCTTCCTGGGAGACCTTGAGCTTTAGGTGTATCTCCAAACAATGGCAATGAATTGCAGAACAAGGAAGAAAGGGTTTAATAAACACTTCCAAGTCTGCAAGTTCTTAAAAAAAAAAAAAAAAAAAAAAAAAAAAAAGCCTATACAAAGAAAACCTCCTGTGGTTGTGCTGGAAATGAGCCATGGTCCAAAGTCCTGCGTATAAGCACAATGAGGCGGCGCTGCTGTGGTAGGGCAGGGTTGTTACCGTGCTGTTACTGCACCTGCCCCCTGGCAGCAGGACGCCAGGCATAGCGGGAGGGCTGCACCTGTCAGCACGGAGCTGTGGGCAGGCAGTGGGTGCAGCCTGCTGACCTTCACCCTCAGTCCTCCCCAGTCCCCTTCCAAAGCGTTCTCCCCAGGTTTTGCTGCCTGCTCCAAGGCCACAAATTCCTTGCAGCTGGGCATTATGCTTGCAGTGAGTGATTGCCCGCTTGGTTTCCTTTGCTGACCACAGATTTGCTGACCTTTGCTGGTGACTAATCGCCCTTTGTGGCAGCAATCAAAATAGCCTTTCACTTACTGCCGCTTTTGGAGGCTCCACATAGCCAGTGCTAACTGCGGGAGGGAAGGAGGTAGGTTGGAGCACCAACATTTGCACCCTGTTATCTCACTCTGCTCCAAGCAGGCCCAGAGAGCTCCGGGAGGCAACACTAAGCTGCTGGGGCATTGCAGGGAGGCAGTTAAGGATGAGGAAATTCTGTAGGCAGACCATGAAAGAAGGATTTTTTTTCCTGTATGAAAAGTGTGGCATCGCTTCATGCTGTGTGCTCTGAAAAGTGCCTCGGGTGTTCCAGTTCCACTGGAGAGCAGTGTGTTTCTAGACTTCTCTGTGATTCCTGGGCATGGAATGATACTTCTGCCAGCGTGCAGGGATACAGTGATTTCTAGCACAACCAGTGACCCCAAAGGGTGTTGGTTACTGTTCTGCCTGCAGGAGATCCCCTCTGCAGTAGATTCTCCTGCTAAATTTGGGAATGTGGCTATGTTGTATCAGGTTTCCCACAGAAATCAAAGTTCATCGATTAACAAAAATAGTTTGGGGAAGGTATATGCAAGGGTTATTTTCCCCTTCCTGGGAGTTTCAGTGAAAATTGGATATCTGATCAATTTTAACCCAGTTCTTTATTTCTTTTAATGACTTTTCTTTTTTTCCCCTGTGAATAGCTGGCAGTGCTGCACTTCTGTCAGGATGCAGCAGATTTTCTAACTAGCAGATTTCAAGACAAAATGCTCTCCTTCTGGAATGATGGTGCCATATGGCTTGAAACGCAAAAGTGATCACCGCTAGAAATAGGAGCTTCATAGAAAGTCACCCAGAAGTTCAGTGTGTGTGTGTGTATGCAGAGGACTTGATAGACCTTGATGCAGTTTTTGTTTCCTGGTACCAATGATAATACAGGTTTTTTATGGCTCTTCCTAGAGACTCGTGTTTGTGTTCACTCACAGGACTGCACAGGCTGTTTCACCACTAGATTATTCCCCTTATTCCAGGAGATTTTGGGATTTAGATTAACAGGTGTATCGGTCTGTCATGTCTGCTGATTCCTGCTGGGCTTGGCTGGATGGAAGACCCCCCAGACAAGCCCAGCATTCACCATACAGCCCAGGCAAGCTCCCATTAACCCCGGTGAGCGTGAAACAGCTCAGGTGCCTAAAATCTGGTGGGCTGAATCCAGCCTGTGCCGTTCCACACTTCCCTGGCTCTGGTGGGATGTGTAGCTATCTGCACGAGCAGCCTTTCCCAGCTTCCACGCAGAGTAAGACAGCTTCCCACTGGATAAACGTGGGAGGGACGTGGTGGTCCGTCTGGCCGCGTGTCCTGCTGGCTGGTAGTGAGCGGTGCCTTGAACCAGTGCTGTAGATGCTCTTCTGCTCAGGTCCTTATGGGTTATGACAAACTCTTCCAGGAGCATCGATGGAATGTAAGTAGCCTTGCAAAAAGAGAGCAGGGTGGTAAAGAAAGGGAAAATGCCCAGAATTACTCAAACTTTTAACTTTATCTCGATGATTTTAAAAAGCAGGCAGTGGGGGCTGCTTCTGCAGTCCCTTTGGATGAGTGAGCTCTTTGTCTATTTTAGTAACTTTCTAGGAGCTGACAGCTCTGATTTCTGGAGGATTTCTGGTGTCCTCAGTGCTAGCAAGCCCTGCCCAGCAAGAACCTGTTAATGTACCTGGTTCTAATCCTGCTTGGGGCATGTGGGGAGCAAGTCACATGGAGAGGGGCTCTAAAGGCAGTCAGGCCTGGTTTCGGTTGCTCAATTTGCATTTCTCTGTTACCAAACTGTGTTCTGGGTTTCAGCAAGCTTAGGAGGCACTGAATCTCTCCTCAGGACAAGCAGCAGATTGGTAGCCCTGCAGAATCTGGGACACCAGCACTGTGCTGAGGATTTGTTGTGATGCTGTGGGCTGCAACCTGCTTCAGATCTTGCGAGTGCTCAGCAGAATCTAATGCCAAATCCTGACTTTCTTCACGAGAGGCAAGATTTGTGGACACCACACAAAAATTAAGCCTCCTGCATGGATTATCTCCTCTATTCCAGTCTGTGCTCTCAAATTCTTTAATTTCTTCTCTGAGAGAGGAGGTGGTAGTGGAGCTGCTGGTTTGTGGGGTGAGATCCTGCTCCCACAAACCTGCTGGTGAAGAGCCAGGGTTTAATTCCCAGGAAGAAAGCAAATCTCCCATGAGCTTAGAGGAGCAATTTGCTGGCAATCTACAGGGGGCTTTTCCCTCTGGGTTGCTCTGACAACAAGTCCTTGGTAACGTGGCTTGCTAGATGGTCAATAGCATTTCACTACGTGGAGGAAAGCAGGCAGTTTTCAAGTGGGCAGACCTAAATGGAGAAAAAGTCCTGCTACTGCTACTCAGGAATTGCACAGAAGCTGCAGAT
Source organism: Aythya marila (assembly GCF_965140915.1). Classification (NCBI taxonomy): domain Eukaryota; kingdom Metazoa; phylum Chordata; class Aves; order Anseriformes; family Anatidae; genus Aythya; species Aythya marila. The sequence goes on along the minus strand of NC_139056.1, from coordinate 11,816,845 downwards.
CTGATCAGTGCCAAGGAACTGGCTGGTAACAGGATGCTGAACCAAGCAGGAGAAAAAAAAATCAAAACATTGGTAACTGAGCTTTCACATCCCTGTGACCAGGTACCAAACTGGGAATCTCAGGGTGGGGATAAGGTTGGCTGCTGGCATTGCTGCAGTTACTTCCCCAAGATTTTGCTCCTTACTTTGGATGGGGAAGGGAGGGGGTTACACTGTGCTGACTTTGACCCAAGTATTCAGCAGGCTGTCCTTAACCCCTCGTGCTCACCACCCATGCGTACCAGAGCACATGTCAGGCGGGCAGGCTCTGCCTGCTCTTTGGTGTGTCCTCAGCTTGTGTGTGTGTACTCAGAATGCTTGCGAAGGCAGCATCCATGTGTGCCCATAGCCTGGCAACACAAGTCTGCCCCTTCTCTCTGTGCAGTCACATTTGTGCCTAGTTTAGAGGTAGCAGTGTGCCAGACCAGGATCTGTACAGGAGAGTGCAAACAGTGGCATAGATCAGGCATTAATACTCTGCATGTGCAGGTAACGGTGTGAACGCACAGGTGAGACTGGGGGTCCCATTCGGTTCCTACCTCTCCTGTGTTGCAGGATCCTGTGGAAAAGCAACTGTCTACTGCCAGCTGCTTGGAGGTGAACGCCTGGGAGGAGATGCAGCCCGGCCTCCTCACGTGGGAGATGGTCAGCAGGGCCATCTGCGTGCAGGACAAAGACGTAACGAGCAGCAGGTCGCTGCACAGCTTTGGTGATACAGGATGCCCAAGTTCTGTCAGAGGGTCAAATGCTGAGCTTGCTGGTTGCTGAAAAAGAACCAGGTGGGTGAAAAACGAGAGTGAGTCTGGAACATCTCCTGCCTTTTCCTTTCAGCATTCGCTCCAAGAGACTTGCAGGTGTGGTGGTGCCAGGTAGAAGGGCTCATTGGAACAGAGAGATGTCTGAATTGATGGCTTTATTTTGGCTTACTTTAGCAAATAATAGGCGGGGGGCGATGTTTTTCACTGAAACTGGAGCTGGCTAGTGCTTGAGATCACAGCTCTAATGGGTTGGACTGGCTTAGACTGTAAATCACGTTAGCAGCGCTAATAGCACAAAGTGACTTGTGTAGCAAACCCTCTGCTGCAGCAATAACCCGGCCCTGCTGGTTCTTTGAATCAGGCTGGTGCTGCTGCTCAGGGCTGGCTTGGTTATTAAAGCTCTTTCGCAGAAGTCACCTGGGCAGCTGCTTTGACTCAGCCACCGAAATGGCTGTTCTGTCACTCTCTCCCCTGCCATTCCCCAACCTGGCTTGGGCTCTTTTTATAGCCTGCTATAAAATTGTTTATTTTTGCACCTGTTTATAAAGGCTTTTCAGCCACAGGGGTCTCATGATGATGTTTTCATGGCTTCTGGAGCAGGGCTGCTCTGTTGTTGCTAGAAATAATTGCTGTTAATTAATTCTTTGCTGATTTTTCCTTGGCAAAGCATACTGAAATAAACAAATAAGTGAACAGCATGCTCTGTATCCTGATGTTGTGGGAGCTGTTACGAGGCATGCAGTGACATCCAAACGATCCCATCAGCAGCCAGAGGAAGGTTAGGACATGGTCTTCAACTTTCTATGGACAAAGTTAATTGGGGGGAGGCTCAATTACCATCTCCAGCTGTTCGGCAACTTCCTCCAGGCAATCATTTCTAATCTCTTTCTAGAGAAAAACCACAGCTTTGTTTCCATCTAATGCTTTATTCAAATCACAGCTGAACAATATTACAGAAAGTGATGTGGTCTCAGCTGTCTGAGCTGAAGGGGCAGCTGAAGGCAGCAGCCCGTGATACGAGATGGGCTCTTGGGGGCTGTAACTGTGCCCAGTTTCCTCTTTTCCTCTGTGCCCTTCTAAGATGGCTTGGCTTCTTTCTGATGACTCTGGCTCTGCTGCAGGGACTTCTAGGCCAGAAGCGATGTGCTGGGCTTCAGCTCCTTTCTCTCTGTCCCACAGTCCTGCCGATAGCTTCTCCAGCATCCTCTTTGCACTGGATGGGAGCACCTCCTAGTCCCCCAGAGGACACAGCAGCTGCCTTGGCCACTTCAGTCTCCACCCTGCGATGGGACATGGTGCAGTGCAGTCTCCTGACTGAATGTCTCCGAGCTGTTCCTGGAAGGATGAGCCATTCAGGCCAGGGAGAGATTAAGTTATTGGAATTGAGCAAAAGCAATTTCCATGATGAGTGTTTGCCCTGCGTTTTGCACGTTGGACCTGTCCCTGATTCAGGTTGAATTGATGATGGCCAGCTCTGACTGATCGCACTGCCTTTTCGTGGAGGAGCTGGTGCCCTGATGTGTGAATCTCTTCACGTGTGTGATGGCTTTCTCCATCTGGTTTCCCAGACTGAAGCCTTCTAATTCCTATAAATCAGGAATCATGCTAAAAGCAGTGGTGTAACAGGGGTGTAGGTGAATTATTGACTTCATTGATCTAATTTCATCTTCTCCGAGAGCATCATTAGGCAGCACATCTCCCTTCAGGTGCATGGTAGCTTCTGTGGAGCCCATTCCCCCAGCTGCCCCCTTGATGTCCTATTTTACATTGTATGAAAGAGCAAAGGGATTTTTGTAGTGCGTTTTTTCTTGTGTTTAGATTTTCCTCTGTGCAGCAGACAGATGCAAATACCTGACATCCTGAAGCTTAGCAAGTACCCAGCTGCTCTCCAGGATGTCTCCTGGCTCCCAGCCACCCGTCAGTGGGACAGAGAATCCCATGTGACCCTGGTGAGGAACTTGCCCTTCTGTATATCGATTCCCAAACCAGCCTATTTCTGCAGTGAGCCCAGGTGGAGGGAAGAGCGCTGTCACACTGGAGGAAGAAACAGAAAGGGCCCGAGCACGTGATGGACAGGCTGAGAAAAGTGGTTGGGGTAACTTTCCTTTCTGTGGTGGCAGGGTTGCGAGAGCAGGTCGCAGCTCTGGGGCGTAGTCACGGATGCAGGGCAGGAAGAAACTGGCTGGTTTGTGATCAGTGGCTCTCACAGAAGCCTGAAAAATGGCGTCTAAGTAAATCAGCAGACAAATGTTGCTCTGCAACTCCTTCCTGTCCTCTTTCCCTGTTTTTTCTCCCTTGACGAGGAGCTCAGTGGTCTGGCATGCACAGCCAGTAAATGATGGGAGTAGCAGGCTTCTTTTCATGTCAGTACCGCTGGGCTTTGCAACAGAGTTGGCCACTATGCAAATGTGGTGAAACCCTGATCTGCAAATCACTCCACAGCGAGGCACATTTAGAGCTGCAGGACGCCTTTTCCTCTTTGGGGCTGGTGCAGGTGCAGAGCAGCTCTGCAGATGTAGGGCTTAGGTCTTGTATTTGGGCAGCCTCACATAATTTTCCTTTACATTCTCCTCTTCTGTGGAATTAATACATCTGTGTGATCAACACATCTGAAAGAGGGAGCATGCTTTTCCCTGTCCTACACAAGGAGAAAAGACCACAGGAACCATAAAGCAATTTGGTCAAAATCAGAGCAAGCTGGTGTTGCTATCAGATTTTCAGTTCAAGGATTTTTAATTGCTGTGGTCTAAGCTCAGTACTGCATGGCATTCCTCCCTCCCAGGTGTAGCCACTCTTGATTTAACTCAATATTATTAAAAAAAAATAAATCTAGAATTACTTTTTTTTTTTTTCTCCTTTTTTCTTTTGAACAGAAAACCATAGCACAACTGAAACTAGTTGCTTTACTGTGGGAGTGGTCAGTGCTATGGCTTGTTCACACAACCCCCAGCTGCAAGAGCAGATACTGCTACAACCTCTGCTGTAGTGTCAAGGAAGCGTGAGGGACCCGAGCTGGTGTTTCTGCTGCTCCAGAGTTTTGCTTGAATGCGGTTGCAGTGGCATGAATTATTGATATTTCTGTTAGGGTTTGCTGTTCGCACAAGAATTTTTAATGTTTCCCCACATTGCGCTGTGAATGCACTCCCAGGTCATGTAAGGGACTGAGTTTAATATCCTTGTGTTCGAGTGATTGTGGCATTGATTTCGCAGTTTCAGGGCTGGGGCTGCAAAATTAACTGAATGCCAGTGTAAACAGCCCTCTGGTAACAACGCAGGGCAATCCCGGGGTGAAAGGAGCTGATACAGAGGGGCAAAGAGAAGGTAATTTGGGGATTGTTAGTGAATTTTCAGGGTGTCACCACAAAGATGATGAAAAGGTTTCCAGGAATTCTTGAGCATCTCTTCCCCTGCCCTCACAGTTCAGCATTTGTAGAGGCTGCCCTGGCTGCCACTGTGCTCAGCACCTGGAGAGATGCCATTAATAACGTCTGTTTCTAAGACAACAACCTTGCAACTTAGAAAAGCCCAGCTAAAAGTGTGGGTGTTTATAAACAGACATTTTACACACAAATGTGCGTGTATATATGTGTAAATATACGTATATGTGTGTATAGCTATAAAAATGATGTCAGACTTAAGAAGTCACTCAGCAGTGGAGAGTCAGAAACCATCTGAACGAGGATGATACACTGGCAGTGACAATTGGTCTCTGGAGGGTATGGCCAGGGGCTGTGTAAGAACTGGGAGAAAATTCATTAAGCACTCCCTGACAAGCTGTACCCACAGGGAAGTCATGGGGAAAAGCTCGGATGAGGTGTTGGATCCTAGAGGGAGCAGTCTGACATGGACCTGCCTGAGCTGAGGTGCCACCAGCCTCCCAGGAGCCTGCCAGCACCACCACAGAGCTCTGGAAATGCACTGGTATGTGAGATTGAATCGAGCCCTTGATTTCCAACTAAACAGAAGTTTCTCCTCCATCCTGGCTGGTTTGGTCCTGTTCCAGCTTTTCTCCCTCTCTGTGCCCCCTCTACCCACCTGTGCTGTTTGGTTCCCAGCTGCAAGTCTGGAGTAGGATTCTCACCGTTGTGTTTGTGCCAGGGGAACTGGGAATCGTTTGGGGACTTGGAGCTGTGGATGACCATGGCTTGATCTGTGCTGGCCCCACTCTGCACCGCCACTGCTCAGCCCGTCCTTTATGAACCGCTCCCTTCTCATCGCTGACAACAGGCTCTGTTATGTTTGATTTTATTACAAGATATAAATTTCTGTCTGCAGCCCTGGTTTCCAGCACGCAGAGAGGGATTGCCTAGCAACCAGGAGAACAAAAAATTAAGAGAATCAATAAGACTTAATGGAAAGCTAAACAGAGACTTTAAAACCAATCTCCCTCCCAGCCCCTGCCCCTGGTAAGTTCATAACGACTTGCAGCATCCCAGCTGCTGCACGAGGGATTCAGCAAGTGCCTGTGCTGGAAACGCCAGAGGAATGGGGCTGAAGTGCAAATGAAAACCTCACCTCCTGGCTTGGATTTAGGTAGAGCTCTGCTCCTGTAAGCATTTACACCAGGCAGTAGTCCCACAAATTTGAATATAACGGGGTTTTGGAGGATTAGGGCTGTGATTCTGTGCTGGAGCCAGTTGGACTGGTGTAAGTCCCCGGCAGGTGTTAGTGGCAGTGCTGCTCCAGGTATTACGGGCAGGGAGGGTGAAGGCAAGGTCGCCTCTGGGCACACCAGCTGGTTGCTGCGGCTGAAAACCTCAACAAAAGGACTCAGAGTGGGATTACGCCTTTGGTTAGCATGGGAACGAGTTTCCAGATGTCATCAGCCTACACGTGTACAGGCAGCAAGCGGCAGCGCAGCGCAGAGCGCCGCACAGCCGGCGAGGAGCAGCCTGACGTCAGCGCGGAACAATCAGAAATTAACTCGGTTACGGCCGCTCGCCTGATGGCACAAATGCAAAGGTCACTTAGGAAAACGTATTCCAGACAACGGGGGCATTGTAAACGTATCAGGCCGTGGTTTTGCCCCTGTGTAAGGGTGTATGCTGGTTTCTTTGCACAAAGTGTTCTTGGGAACCTGCGGCCCTGCTCACATCCGCGTATGTTGGCAGGATCGGTGGTGGTTCGGGGGTGGAAGGGTTCCAGGAGCTGCAGGGAGCCGCCTCCTACTGGCCCTTGTGCCTTTGGCCCTGTAGGCAGCAAGACTGGTGCTGTGCAAGAGGTGCCCTGCTCTTCTTGAGGAAGCAGAGGTGGACAGTTTGAATGGGGGGCTCGCTCCACAAGACCCAAACCATTTGTATAACCAGAGCTGCATTTACCATGAATAAGTCGAAGCAGCATAACAGATACCTGCAGCCTGTGTTTGAGAGGACGGATTCTGCAGGGGTCTTTCTCCAGACACAGCCCTGATCCCCTCCTCTTGGCAGATTTCCCACATCACCACCTTGAGTTACCCTTAGGGGCAAAATGGGGGCCAGGAACCTGTAGGCCAGGTGAGGAGCAGCAGAGGTGGCAGTCCTCGGTCCCAACACAGCCGTGGTGCCCCTGCCCCAGGTGGTGTCAGGGTGCCCTCACCCCAGTGCTCCCTGGGCACCAAGGATTGGGGTGCAAGGTGTTGGGGGACTCTTGGAGCATGGTCCTGAGATACACGGAGAGGAAAAAGGTGGTGATGTCCTTTTGGAGTGCAGCACAGCCAGGGGAACCCCAGCTGCGCTCAAGCAGCGAAGGGCAGGACTCCGGGAACCCCCAGGCGGTGAGGTGGGAGGGGGACACCCAAAAATTCCTCCGGAGGCAGAGGGCGGCCGAGATGGGGACACGAGGGGGAAGTCGGAGGGGTTCGGGTGGGGTTGGGGCGCGGAGCCCCGGCGGCGAGCGACCGCTGGAGGTCGCGGGCGAGCGGCTCGGCGAAGGGGGGAGAGGCGAGAGGCGGATCCGGCTACCGAGCCGGGCGCGGAGGCTGCGGGGCGGGGAGGCTGGAGCCTCCCGGGGGCTGGGAGCCGCCGGCCTGCCCCTCGCTCGGGGCCGCATGGAGCAGCAGCAGCAGCCCCGGCAGCCCCTCGCCATGAAGCTCGCCTAAAAGAAGCCTCGGCGGAGCCTTCCCCTCCCCTCCACCCTCCGCAGCCCCCCCATGGCGAAGGAGAGGAGCAGGAAGGCGCTGGGCGAGCTGCTCCAGCGGCCGGGCAACGCGGCGTGCGCCGACTGCACCGCACCCGGTAAGGGCACCGGGGGGGCGTGGGGACGTCTGGGGGGCTCCGAGCTTCTGCTCCGGGGTCCTGCAGACCCGCAGCCAGCCCTACACACGCACGCGTAGCGGGGGGAGCAGAGGCATCGCCGCTCCCGCACAGCAGCAGCCTTTGCCCGCAGTGCCCCCCCCCGCCGCTGGGCTCGGTAAAGCTGGGGGCTGCGGGACCTGCCCGGGAGAAGGGGCTTGGAAATCGCGGAGCAGGTGAATTCTCCTTCCCCGGCCTGTTTTTTTTTTTTTTTTTCCTTGTGTTTTTTTTTTTTTTTTTTTTTTTTTTAATATATATCGTTATGTATTTTAGTCACCGCATGGTAACAGCTAAACGTGCCTTAGGTTGGGCAGGGTGGCTCTGAAAGGTGTAGGGATGGGATGTCCTTTTCAACCTCCATCACTCCATAGGCAAAAAAATAATAAATCCTGCTTCAGCCAAATTACTGATACAGATTTCTATGGGTTTCCAAGCTCACTTGGAGCCCACCATCCAGCTCCCACTGTCACCAGCGGTTTCAGGTCCCCAGCCTGCATCTCAGGAAGCTGCAGCACACTTTCAGACGCGTTGTGGCTGGAGAGGACAAAGAACTTTCTGCATGGTGTGAACTGCTTTGCAGTGCTGCGCCGCCTGCTCTGCTCCCACCCATCGGCTGTAGCAGCCCCCCTCTTGGGTGTCGTGCTGAGCACAGCTTGGGCTCGCCACATAAGTGGCTCCCTAAATTGTCCCTTCCTGGAGGACACTTGGGCTCGATGGGATAATTCTTCCCTGCCCTGTGTGATATGAAGCCTCTCCGCAAAATGGGAAGTTCCTCAGCATCAGCAGAATAGGGATGAAGCTGTAGGTCAGTGAGATAGCTCATGCTGGGGAAGTGTGGTTGTTAAAAGACTAAATGGGCTGGTAAAACAACAAAGCTGTGTTTTGCTTTTGGGGACACCTGTGTGCAGAGATACCTTGGTGAAACTTGGAGAGGAGAATGTGGGCCAGAGTCTTTTGTAACACGAGGTGTGCTACATTAATAGCATTCAGCCTCTTTGAACTGTGGCAGCATTACTTCCCTGGGACTGGACCTCTGTTCTGAAACCCAATTTCTTTAATTATCACTGTGCTTCGGTACCTTTGGCAAATAAGAGCTAGCAGTGGTGCTGTAATGTGCTCGTCTGCCCAGGAGGGACAATAAATACGAGATGCCCTGGGTTATTTAATGTCAGATGCATAACTTGTGTCTGTAGGTAATACATAAAATATTCAGGCTGGGTCCAGTTGCTTGTCCTGGGCAGGTGAGGCAGGCCAGGGCTTTCTGAGTCTGGGTAGGAGGTGACGTGGGACAGGTGTCTGGAGAGCCTCCAGAATGGGGTATAAGCGTGGCCTTCACTGAGAGGTGGGACACAGAGAAAAAGGTGAGAGCTGGTACTGGATGGACAGCTGGAGAGAGAAAAGTACCAAAGCAGAGGAAATAAAGTGAGAATGAAAGAAGAGGAGGGTGGAGAATGAACAGGAGATGCAGAAGCATGTAGTACTCCTGTGCTCCTACATGTCGTCATACTGCTGATGTGGTGCACCTGCGGGGAAGCGAAAGGTCAGGATCCCTGGTTAATCATGATTGCTTCCAGGTGGGTGTGTGCCTTCCCTGAAATCCTGAGGTGCTTCAGGAGCCATGATGAGAGGTAGCCATTTAGCTCAGGGATACAGATAACAAAGGATAGGATGGGTTAGAAATAAACCAGGTGAAAATTCTTTGTTAGTTTAATTCATGTATTTGGAAACTAGCTGGGTTTTCTTTTGCTCTTGGAAATGTTTGTTTCAGAAACCTGCCAGTCAGTGGAAGTTTTTCCCTCCCTGCTGTTAAAAAAAGGTTTGTCTTTTGTTCCTGAGCCTCACCCAGGTGCCAAAACAGTAGCCACAGCCCTGGAGTGAGGGCTTGTCCCAGGCACTGTAGGCTCACATAACAAAACCGCGAGTTCCTGATGCAGAAGAGATTGCAGCTGGGCACCGTTGTGACTAAGCTGTGACCATGCAAAAAATCAACCCCCAGGACGTACAGGGAATGTCAGGGAGGCAGCACCTTTTCTCCTAGGCTGTGGAAAGAGCTTTGTCCTCTGTAGGTCGTCACCTAGCTGGATTGTTGGTGAGCTCCAGTCAAAGCCTCACGATTGCCTGGCTCTGGGCCAGCATTTGCCACTTAGGTTATTCCAGCTGAGGACGATTTAAGTGGCCAAGTCCTAGAACCAAGGCTACTTTTGTGGCAAGTGTTGAGTGGCATTGAGTCTGATGCTCGGGAAGGTCGGATCCATGCTCTCTGTCTTTCCCCGGACCAGCATGTGGGCCGGCAGGAAAATCTGTTGTGCAAAATGAGAGCTTCCGAGGCGTTCTCCCAGACGAGATTTTGAGGGCATGTCTCAGGTAGGGGGAACAGGCTTACAGTGCTCTGGCCGTGACAGCTGGGAATGCTGTGAGGATGCTGAAGCAGAGACTGATAATGAGCATGGCAAAAAAGAAAAAAAAATCACTGTGGCTACATTTCATGCTTGCAGTTCTTGTTTTATTTTAAGGGTTCTTAGTTTTTTATTAATTGCTGCTTTGCAGAACCTTAATTTTCAGTGAAAGGTGTTTCTGAATAAAAAAAAATCAGTTGCAGAAATGTCATCCATCCGTAAGGAGTAATGAGATTGCATTAGCTACATCTTTGAAACTGAACTGTGGGGCAGGAGCCACAGCAGTAGGGTTATGGGGTGTGGGGTGCCCTGCCCTTACACTCCCCTGAAGTCAGGGTCCCAGATGTCGTTTTGTGCCGTGTTTGTTTTGGTGGGTTCAAAGACATGCTTCCACCGTGCAGACAGCATGGGAAATGCAGCCTTAAGTGCAAACTGAGCGATCGCCCTGAATTGCTGGTGTGTAATGGCTCTCGATGTATTAGAATAATCTTTTTTTCTTCAAGACTAATGTGGCAGTTCGGTGCTTTTTTTTCCCCCCTAAATGATTCTTTGTCTCAGGCAATCTTTCCACACGTCACGAGAGCGATGGTTATCTCAGGGCATAACAAGACCTTGAGTATTTCTCCCTTTACTCCATTTTTCTCTAACTTACGGTTGTGTTTCCACTAAGCGAGAATCATTTTACGTTGTGGGGGACAGTGAGGCTCTGATGACAGAAGTGGAAATCCCATCAAACTAATCCTGCAGTTTAAACCCCTCCAGCAGTTTATGTGGCTTTTTTTTTTTTTCTCTTTTTTAATTATTATTTTCATCTTTCTTATTTGGGATGAATTACTGGGGACATGGACCCTGGAAGGAGTAAGGGAAACATCAGCTTTTCGGTGCATGGGGCTTAGGTGAGGTGAAACAGAGAAGGAACAGAGGGTGAGTGATAGAAGCGAGCCTTATATCAGAGGGCTTTTGTGCTGCAAAACACAGTGGATTTGGTATTTTGGTGTAGTGGTATATATAAAAGCCTGAGGGTGGGTGGTGTGCAGCTGAGGGTTTATAAACACCTTCCTGCAGCCCCAGCATCATCTTGTTTCTAAACCAGGTGAAGCTTTTCCAATCCCTTGCTTTCATGAAATAAGGGCGGTGATTCGAGGAAAACCCACGAGTGCCAGGCATGGCGTGATCCATCCTGGGTTAAGGAGGGCGCTGAGAAGATTTGATCTCGAGCCTCTCCATCCTGTATCCGCTCCCCAGTCCTAAGAACACAGATCTGGAAGGCAGGTGACTGAGTCATCGGGTCCTGTCTCGTACTGTCATCCTCAGTGACATCTCATCCCTCCGTGGAGCGATGGGGCTTTGCTGTGGAGCTCGTTCTCTCTTTTTGCCCCCACCACCTCCCACTGGAAAGCTGTTCCAGAGCTTTGCTGCTCTAATGGCGTGAAACGGTCTTTTCATTTTCAAGCTAAAAGTGGAAACTTGTTCCCGCACCTCCATTGTCCTTCAACTTAGAGTTCTTTCTCTTCCCAAGAATTTAGCAGCTCTTCTCCCTTGGCATAAACAGAGTGGAGGGAAAGAAGGGGGGGAAAAAAAATCCTGTGGTCATTGTATTTAGCCACGTTCTGCAGGGAAAGGGAACGTTTTCAGACAAAGGATGTGTAACGTGATGGTGCTGTCTGTCCTTTCCCGATGCCCAGGCTTGCAGCAGTGCTGTGGGTTGCAGGCAGCAAGCAGAGGGGGCTGCTGAGACCTGACAGCTGAATCGAAAGACTTTGGCAACTTTAGTGCCTTCACTGAAAAATGTTCCTACTTAACGGGGAGTGTTGGTGGGAGGCTGTTTGGCTTCAGTTTTAATGTCTTTTATTGTTATTTTTAAACATGCATGACCAGGGCCTGTTTATTAACCTCCTAATCCTTTCCCAAAGTAAATAGCAACAGAACTTCAGTGCTGAACGTGGGCTTCTCCTGGTGTTTAGCAAATCAGCAGCAGCCGAGTGGCAAGCAGAAAGGGCTTCGCTTGCATTGACTGCACTAAAACCCCAGTGATTACATCTTCCCTTATAGGACACAAGTTACCTTTTTTGTGCAGGGTGAAACGAGGTTTTGCCTACCTGCATGGGTTCTCTTTTCCCTTTGGTGAGTCTTTATCACCTCAAACAGGGGAAGGAGGTCAGAAATACGTGTGGAAGCTCCATCCCAGTAACAGACTGGCTCCATCTCAGCTGGTGTAGCTGGGATGCAGCCCCACAGCTTATGGCCCAAGGCACCATTCGCGTGCTGCAGCCAGTGGTGTGAGCTAGAGGATGAGTTTCTGGGGCGCTGCAGTGCGTTGGCCACGTTCTTGCGGATGTTTGTCTTGGTCAGTGCTGGTGCAATAACTGGCTTCAGACAAAAAGTGGAGAGGGGACATGTGGGTGAATTTTGTGAGTCAGTTCTTGTTCTTGCCTCATGGTTATTTTGGGCCTATTACTTCTCTACTTCATGTGGCTTTTACTCAGGTTGATGGCATTTAGGGCTTTTCAAACTGGAACCTTGTTTTTATAGCCAGGGTACTGGAAAGTTTGATTGAAAAAAATATATGCCACTGCCATCCCACCTCCTGTCTTCTCTACTCTCCTTTTGGTTTGCATAAATTATCTTATCTTGGTTCTCGTTTATTATTTTGGGGGTTCAGCCCTAGTTTTTTCCTCTGTGGGTCATTCTTACACTTAGTAACGTTGAATTGAAGCTGCAGAGTTCATTTGCTGTATGCTGGTTTTTCCTGGGGCTTGTGGTGGCCCCAGGAGGCTGGTTGGGGAAGTTAATTTCTGAATTTAGCTGCGTTGCCCAAGTGTTTCAGTTTTGCTTTGGATGCTTCTCTAATCTCTGCCTGTGCCTTCCCTTTCAGATGAACAAGATATAAAAATGTCACCCCAATGTCCTTATTGTGACTTTAGTTTAGCTTTATCTATTTATTGTTTTTAAATGAAGTTGTATCACGTTTTTATTTTTAAAGTCATTATAATGGATTTACAAGTGACCAAAAATCTCTACCGCTTTGTGCAGCGAAAGCTTTCTAGAGCAAGCATTGGTCATTCTGGAGCAATGATGCTGAGGGATAAGAGACTTTCTGCACTTAAAAGACTTCATTTGGTTTAATGTTCCCTTTGCTCCTTGTTAGTCTTTATTCCTTTTGGCTTGGCATAATGGAATAAAGTCATTTGTGTGGAACTTAGGAATGCCAGAGAGTTTTCATTAGGCTTCGCTGCTGTTTGCTTGACACTCTGGAGGCTTAGAAAAAATCATCTTTTTTGGGTAGGGCCCAAGCGGTGACTAGTGCACCAAAATGGCAATATATCATAATCTGGAAGAGTGAGGAGTGCGTGGCAGTGGCTGCATTTTCTGGATCAAAACAAAAAAAGTGGCTTAAATAAAGTTACTGAAATCCCCGGGTGTCCAGGGTGCTCCAGCCATCGAGGTGTCTAGCAGCAAGATGATCTTCAGGTGGCTGCAAAGACTCCACTGCTCACACTACATCTGCTGATGGTCACTGCTCTGCAGAAGCATCTCTCCACTGGCCATGCTGCAGGGAAAGTCAGTTCCCTTAACCTAAAAGGTGCCAACAGTTTTTCCCCCAAACTTCCTTTCCCAGTTGTATAAAGACATGGATTTAGTCAGATGCTTGATAAAATGTTGTCTCAGAGTCTACTTAAAAGCCACTTTTAAGGGTTGAAGCCTGCAAATATTCAAAAGTTAGAGATCTCTGTCATTATCTGCCATGAGCTGAGGGTTTTTTTCATGTCCTTTGTGCTGGAGAGCAGAAGCAAAGACAGACGGGCAGTGATGTGCTTTGGGGAAGGCTGTAGCTGCTGCGTGCTTTACAAAGGACTTTAAAGAAGCATCCCTGCAGACCTGGGCACGCACCCTGGCCAGCTGCCTGGGGCTCTACCATCAGCTTCTGCAGATCTGTGGGTGCAGTGGCTTTGTAGCTGGATTTCTCTGAAAACTGTGTCACAAGCACGCGGGACAGGCTGTGGGGCATGAGTGCGAGGGGGAAGTGGCCTTGGCAGAGACCTCCGGAAGATGGAGAAAAGGGAATCCTCCAGCCTCCTTCCTGCCTTGGGGGCAGCACAGTGATGCAGAGTCACAGGGATGCACCAGCCTGGGGGCTTGTGTGAGCCATAATCCCCTGGCTTCTTCAGACAGCTAGAAATTTGCTAAGAAATTATTTTACCAGTGACACTCTGGAGAGATTTCCCTTGGTAGACCAGTTGATTTGGGGACTTCACTACTTAGTGTTTTTTGTTTTTTTCAAGGGGTCTAACTTAATACCGGAGGCTTTTCAAAGCAGGCCACAAACAGCCAAGTGTGTACAACTCTTACATCTCCCCCACCCCACATCCCCTTGCTGCGTGATTTTTGGATTGAAGAGTTATATTTGGATTGAAGAGTTATATATTGTTACAGCACATAGAACAACAAACAGGAAGTTGCTATTAGTGTACAGCAGCAGCACAAACTGCCCGGTGTCAGGTTCGGTAAGTGCAGTTAAATGTGCAGCTCTTCTGTGGTGCTTCCCTATGTGCACTGTTTGTGATGCTGCCGTTTGGTGGAAACGGAGCTCGGTAAGAGAAGAAATGTTGTAAGAAAGGTGACCAGGAGGAAGGTGTGGTTTTATCGAATGAGCTGAGATTATCCCTTCTAAGAGTTGGGTCTTGACACCGCTGGTCCTGTGGTCTCCGTCTGTTTTCTGAACATGCATATGTGCTCCTGTGTATAGCCCAGCTCTTGCTTTCTTAATTAAACACAGCTTGATATTGCGTGGATATAAGTTCAAGATTCTGGCCTAAAGAAAATACTGTTGGTATTAGGAAAATGCTGCACAGCCCCATTTGTGGATGAAACTCACTGCTTAAGGTGCTGTTTGGCCATGTTGAGAAGACATGGCTTGGGTACAAGTTGGCTCAGCGTCCTTCAGACCTGACATCACCTCTGTCTGAGCCCAGGGATATTTTTACAGGGTGTTCCTTCACCCAAACAGATTCTCACGCCCTGTCTTGAGGAATATGTGATGTCTCCTAGTCCCGTAGCACACATCAGTGCAGGTGGTGGAGGGCTTACTTCTTTGAGAGGACTTGGAAACATGAAGCTGCAGACAGTATAAAGAAATCTACCTACGTGCCGAAGATAAAACTGTTAACGTAAAACAAGTGTTGAAGCTCCTGATTAAATCCCACAGAAGCCAATGCATGCTTTGATACACGTTTCCCTCAGACAGGTGCTGCTGCAATCAGATATCAGTGCTCTGGGAAGGCTTGAAGTGTGATTATTGTGTAGCAGCGTGGCTGAGCACATGGTGCTGCTGACGGTGTTAGCTCCTGACTCACAGACTTGGCTACTGCCACCTCCTCTTCCTCACTGCTGCTGTCATTTGCTGCTCCGTGGTCACCCCATCCCACAGACCCTCTCGCCATCCCTCATGCCTGATCCCTCTCTGCTGCTATCAGACCTTTCCCATGGCCATTTTGACCCTCTCCGCTTGCTGCAGCATGACTTCAGCAGGCTTTGGGTAGGACTATGTTTGAAGATAGACCTATAACTCATGGCTAGAGATGGGGACATTGTGATGAGCTCCATGTGCTCCTTTTTTTGCCTATTTCTTTGTTTCTTCTTACAACTGAACCAGCTTTTGGGTTTGTAAAGCAGCTCCTGGACTGCCATGGGACAGTGGTGCAGCAGTGTATAAGATTCTTGTTGCAACCCTGTAATTCTGTAACTGGCAGCAACCTTTGTAATTGGGGTGGATGTCTGCTGAGTGCTTCTTTTGTGATGTGAAGGAGAGTCAGCCCCAGGTGAGCATCCAGGGATCTGGGCCGATGGCACACAGCACCCTCTGCCCTCGCTGCTATTGCTGGATGCTGGTAGCACTTGGTTCCTGCTGCTGTATGCTGAGGTTGACTTGCACGGTTTTTTATTTGCCATGCTTCAGCTGTAGTGTTTGGAGTCTTGCACGAGGATGGGAGGCCACATGAAATACTAAAAAGCACCTTTATATCTGGCCACTAGTCCCCTGTGATGTGGCTGCTGGCTCTGTGGGACTTGCAGCAACTTGGGAATTTGGTCTCCTCTCCAGGGTGGACACCCAGCTGCGTCCTGTGGGGCTGCTCACTTAGCTCATGATTTTATAGCTAAACATGACCAGGGAACTGGATTTGTCCCCTCCGTGGTGTGCTGGGGTCTGGTGGCTGTCCCCACAGGCAGGGGCTGCCCACTCAGGAGAGCTGTGGTGCCCCGTGCCACCCCAATCCCTGTCCCTGCTGCACTGACACGGCCAGGCCGTACCCATGTGTGAAGAGAACGTGCATCCCCCTGCTGTTATACATAACTGCTGCTCCGTGAGGAACAAATGTTCAGCGAATTACTGTGGGGAAATAAACAACTGCTGGTGGTTTGTGAGGCAGCAAGGCCTGCCCTCGTTGCTCGGGGGCGGCCTAGGCCTGGGCGGCCCCCAGGCCCCTGCTGCTGTGGGGAGGCTGAGGCGAGCGGCCCGCGCTGGGAGCAGATCTCCACAGGGAGGAGGCGGAGGAGCCAACAGCGGTTGTGTGATGGATTTGTGGCTCGCTTGGCGACTTGTCAGGGAGCTTTTTCTTCTGGGGTGCAGCTGGAGTGGCAGGCGCTGACATTTGCCGGTCGGGGTTCAGACAAAGAGGCCTGTATTGGCCTTATTGGTGCTGAGGGACGACGCTGGATGCGTCCTGCCCTCCGCCGCTTCATGTCTACGTTTTGGGCACTGCCTCTGGAGGCTGGCAGCAGCTCTCCTGAGGAGGAATTTGGAGACGAGGGACGTGTGTTTCAAGTGCTTTGTGTGAGACGTCAGCTCAGGGCTGTAAACAGCTCAGAGAAAGCACAGAGCCGCCACCAGCAGCCTTTTTCCATTAAGGCGAGGGCTGGAAACCCTCCTGGCTCAGAGGCCTTTTCTGCTGTGCAGCCACGACTGTGGGAGGAAAGTCTGTATGCTGCATTTCCACTGTAAAAAAAAAAAAAAAACAATAAATAAAGTAAGAACTGTCAAAGCAGAGAAGCAGTATAAGGGTTTCACTAAGCTGCTTGTTTTATAGGGCAGTTTTGGTCCACACAGGCCTTGTTGGGTGGGATTTGCTGGTGAAGGGAGACATTTTGTTCTTCGTGTGAGTGTGGATTGACTTTTGGGGTTCTCGGGCACATGCAGTTGTGTGTGTATTGGGTTTCTGTGAATAACTGCTGCTCCTGAGGTTGCAGTTCTGTTAATTATTAGTGTAACTGGTATAACTGTTAATTTAAACTAACATAGACCTTCTCCTTGTATGTTTATTTGATGCCTTTAGAATTGGAACTCGGCCCTGGTGACTCCTGACCTCCCCTGCCATCCCCTGTCCTGACCACCTCTCCTGCCTCCTGTGCTGAATTTAATAGACCAGCCAAGTGCAATTTTCTTTCTGTTTTTTTTCAGATCCAGACTGGGCGTCCCATAGCCTAGGGATCTTCATTTGTTTGAATTGTTCAGGAATCCATCGCAACATTCCACAAGTCAGCAAAGTGAAGTCTGTCCGTCTGGATGACTGGGATGATGCTCAAGTGGAGGTACGTGCATCTCGGGCTTGAAATGCCAGTGAGCTTGGGTCGTTGTTTTACATCACTGATCTAAATGCCACCTACCCTCTGGCTTCCTCACCAGCAAAACTGTAAAACCAAGTCCTCTCTAAAGATACTACAGCAAATGTGATCCCAGGAAACTAAATTCCAAAATGCGGGAATGAGATCTGTGGTGCTATACTTATGAGATCTGGTTGAAAAATTGAATAACCATTTCATGAAGAAATTGGGAGGATTTCCCTTACCCCTATAAAATATCATTAAAACAGTGTGTGTAGAAATTATTAATTCTAAATGGACCCTCTTCATTTTCTCACGTTACCTCCATCTGTAGTCTAGCATCCCTGCCCAGCTCAGCTGTTTCTGACTCTCTTCCACTTAGCACTGAAAGCTATTAAACACAGTGTCCTGAAGAATTGAACCCCTGCAACATAAATTCTCTGTATTTATACAACACACCTGAATAGATTTGGATGATGCTGCTAAAACCAACCAGGAAACCTATATGCTTTGACTGTCGTTATCTTTAAAGGCATAGAGAATGCTAACACTCATTGATTTTTATCTTATTTTGTAGATTTGAGGTTTTTCTGAAAGCCACAGCTCTCAGTCATGTGTTTTGTGAGGAAAATAGGCTTTTGTTTTGCATGGGCTTTCCCTTCCCTGATTTTTTTTTTTTTTTGAGTAGGCTGCATATGTAAACTCAAGGTCCTCCAAAACATGAAAGTAATAAAAAAAAAAAAAAAAAAAAAAAAAGCTTAGAAATAAATAATAAAATAAAAGCTTAGCTGCTTGTTCTGCTTATGTGCTTGGCATTTGATACAAGGCAAAACATATTTAGCATGGGCTGCATGGGAGGGGATGTTTTTCTTAGGCTTGTAAAGTGACTTTCATTAAATAAAATCTATGAATAGGAAAAGATGTGGTTTTGTTTGCAGTGTGTTCAGCTAGCCATTTTTATAAAAAAAAAAAAAAAGGAGGAAATGAGGGCTGTCAGGGCAGATAATTTTATTTATTTTTTTTAATATACTTCAAGCTCCTTTTTGAGGTTGTTGGCATGGCTTTGCAAAAATAAAATTATCCTTTTCCAAGCGATGTGTTCCTCACCAAAGCAAACAGCATAGGTCATGTTGTCAGGTTATTGCCTTGCTGGAGCCATCTCTGGGAGCCATCACATTCCTGTGCCTGCAGGTGGGACATGCCACCGTGTGCTGCCTTCTGCTGTCATGGGGATCAGTGGGAATTGTGCATGTGTGACTGGGATGCGCACCCACCCTCAGCACTTTATTAAGCAGATGCCCTCAGGGAGTGGGGTGTGATAATTTTCAGGGCAGTCTCTGCCCAGTAGGGTGGCCTGGCTCCTAGGAGGGACAGCAGCCCAAATGATTGAAATGATCTGATGGGATTTCCTATCCTACAACATGTCTGTAGCAAAAAAAACCCACCCTGATAGTATTAAGTAGACTGCTGTGGGATAGTGAGCACCGACAGTTTTAGCTCCTTTTTCACCTCTGTGCCCTGTCTCTGAAATGCCAGGCTGGATCAGAGATGTAATATCTGTATAGCCAGAGTGTCGACGGGTCTCCAGGGCTAATTTCTGAGGCTTGGTTTGCAGGCACAGCCTTTACAGCATCCCTTCTGCACACAGAGAAGCCTTTTAATAAATGAACACAGGCCCCATCCCACTTAGTTTATTACTCTGTAGAAACAAAGGAGGACGAGAGGAAATAGCATTAAAAATTTCTTAATTTTTTTCTTTTTTTTCTCTTCTCTTTTACAGTTTATGGCCGCAAATGGAAACAATGTAGCAAAAGCAAAATATGAATCAAAAATGCCACCATTTTATTACAAGCCAACATTTCTTGACTGTCAGTAAGTAAATACCTTTGCTGGTAAACAACATTTATTTGTTTGTGCAGCTGCAGCCTCCGTAATGTTTTAGTTTTAGCATGATACATTTTTTTCCGCTGCAGAGAGGAGTTTCATTTATAGAAGGCCCTGAAAATCTTTGTTCTTCTGAGCGCATATGGTAGAGTTTATACCACGCGTGGGATCTTATTTAATAAGTCCGGTTGAGACGATGCAGAGAAGTCAATAGTTTGTCTGTTCCCCAGACTCTCCCAGGTTCCTAAGGCTACAAAAATGCCAATTTCTACCCATTGATTTCTGCCTTTTCAAATAGCCCTCCTACATCAAAACATAGCTCGCTTATCTGATATATGAGAGGCTAGGTTACTTGTAATACAAAAATGCTGGGTTTTAGTGCCAAAATGGAGGATTTGCTTTTTTTCTCCCTCTTTTTTTTCCTCTTGACATGACAAATAATCTCCTCCACGAGGACAAGGAAAAAGATATTGTATCCCTTACCGTGTAGCGTAAACCGCCCTTGTAAGCTGGGGCAGGCTTTACAGACCATGGCAGCTGAGCAGACAGAATGTGCTGTACTGGCCAGAGAGCAAGGAGAGGATGAACGGGTGGTGTTTGTTCCACGGGATTGTTTTCTAGGGCCTGATCCTACCGTGTACCAAGGGAGTTTAAAATGTTTGTGAAAACGGTCTTCGCAGAACCTTCTCTGGAGGGCTTAATTTCCAGAGCCAGTATTTTAGTATGAGCAAGCTGGGGAGTAGTAGCCCTGAGATTGCTGCTTGAACTGCTGTCAGCAGTGGACAGGAGGTTTTGTTCAGCACCGTGTTATGGAAATGCCCGGTCTGCATGTGAGGCTCTGAAATGCATTCAGACGTGAAGAGGTGCCTAAAATTGAAATATTGGAAGCATTTGTTAAGACTCTCCCTGTGAGATGCGAGCCTGTGAGTAGGAAGGCTCTGCTATGTTCCCCGAGTCTGAAATCACACCAAAGGGTTTCACAAGCATCTTCATTCATTTTCAGGGTGACTTTATATTCTCAATCCTATATTTGTCTTCCTACATCATGCAAAAAGCCTTTGTGGAGAAGAAAGAAGAGGGCTCCCGTTGTCCCTGTGTTGTATATTGGTGGTGCATCCATTACCCACAATTCAACAATGCCCAAATGCAAAATCTGGGAAGACCCAGGTGTGAACAGCACTACCTGGCCTTACAATAAAAGAAATCATTCATTTGTGCACAGTTGGCAGGTCTCAGTTTTGATCTTAAAATGTCTTCTGGCAACAAATTCCGCGGTGCCTGCAACTGCAGGACTGATTTGAGGGTTGGCCAAGCCACTGTGTGTTGTGGAGAAGCGTGCTCTGAGCGTGGTGTGGTTCTCTTGCCAGGATTATTTTTCTTAAGAAAAACGTCTCATTGCCTTACCTCTCCTCTTGCTCCAACACCTGTGCTTTGTGGGAGAGAGCCCAAGGAGGAGCTGCCAGGAAGGAGCTCCCAGCCAGAGCGGTCCCGCAGTCTCTGTGGTGTGTAGTGTTCATCCTGGGGAGCAGACAATGCAAATTCAGCTCAGCGTGGCAGCACCATTGTTTATTTTTTTCTCTATTTTGGAAGAAAAAATAGCTTCAGCAAAAGTGACTTCTCTTTCTTTTTTTAACTCTGCCTCTCCCAAGAAGGAGAAAGGAAAGGGCCCACGTTTGTTTGACCGTGTGGGGAGGTTGGGACCTTTCTGTTCCTACCTTGAATGGATGCTCCTGGGTCCTGACTTGAGGAGGGTGGGGGAAGATGGTTCACCACTAGAATAAGTGGGGTTTCTTGGGGATTCAGAAGTGCTTGTGTGTGTGAGGACCTGAAAGGTCAGGGCTGTGACTTTGTAAGGGCTCGTGATGGAAAAAAGATGCCTCAAACTGGGTAGCTGGAGGAGATGGAGGGGACTTGCCTTGTGACAGTTAAGGACAAGACCTGCCTTCTGCCTGTCTGTGCTCAGGTGACAGGATTGCTGCTCTTCTGCCCAGCACTGGCCTCCCCACCCAGCTGGGGGGGATGAGAAGACCCGTCCTGACCAGGCTGCCTGCTTTCCTACAGGCTCTGGCATGCCATTGACCCACCCAGCTCCGTGCACAAAAGCCTGCCTCTGGCTCCCCAGGGCAGATGTATCCCATTGCTGCAGGGCCTGGTGGCCACAAGTTTCTTATAATGCCTGTCTCAACGTCCCCGTGGGGGCTGTGGTGACCCTTTCAGATGCTTCTAGCATCCTTGCCAATCCTGTGCATCCACTGCTTCATGATCTTGCTGCGTAAATAGATTGCACTTCCTAAGATGGTGCACCAACAAAAGGAAAATTGCTGCTTGTTTCTCTCGTTTGCTTCTCCTTGGAGTTGGGTTTAAACCAAAAATCTACAGTCTCTTGGCAGAGCATTATTCATGCTTGTTTCCCTTGTCTTCGTAGTGTCTCCTTGATGTAAAGAAGAAAAAGTGTGCTACAAGCTCAGTGTGTTACCCGAATGGCAGGAGGAGTTGCTAGCTATGCCAGCAGCAGCTGTGACCTGGATGCTGTCCTTGATAACCAGACAGCTCATGAAGTGCTGCAGTCCTGAGAGGATCCAGTACCACATTTGTGTCGCTGAGATCCAAAATCCCAGCAGTTGGTTGTGCTGTTTTGAAACTTGCTTGTACGTGGGTTATTAAGGATGGTCTTCATGTAGTTGTTGTGCTTCTCCTAGCAGTGACAGCGCTGAGGGAGTTTGTCTCCATGCGTCTCAAAGCAATCAGCAAGCTGTAGATTTAGAGGGAGATGCACCCCACTGCCTTTACTGGATGCTGTGGGCGTTGGGCAGTGCTGGAGGTCAGCACATCTCGGAGGCAGCTGTGCCCTCCTGCACTGGAGGGCAGCTACTGAACAGTAAAGAGCCAGAAATGGCAGAGGCTCCTGCCCAACTGCTCCTAGCTGACTGCAGCTCCTGATGCTAAACTCAGGGGTACGACCAGATTTTAACCTCCTTCAACTGACAAGCTGCAAAATAACTGCACTGAGCATAATGGGAGTGAAATAAGCATGCAACCCATACCGAAGGGTTTTTGTTCCATCTCACGTCTCGGTTAAATTCAATTAGGTGATGCGTGCCAACCCCAGCTGCTGTCGTGTCCTTTTGGGGCCATCCGACCTGTGCTGCGTGTTGTGAGGTGGCTGTGAACTGCGCCCAGCTCCCCTCGCAGCGGTCAGGCTGCAAGCACGCGGAAGCTGGCCCTGCTGCTCAGCCAGCTTTCAGACCACAAGCGTTTTTATCCCTTCTGCTGCTGGGCTGGCAGAAATGTCTGTGGCTCGTTCTGAGCTCACTTAGTTTGGCTTCCTTTGATAATGCAGCATGGGCTTTGCTTCTGCTTTATTTTTCTTTCATCCTGTGGTGGTGTTGCGCTCCGGGGAGCGGTGGCTGAGCTCCAACCACAGCCCCATAAAAGCAGTCTCCGAGATCACGTTGACCCTGCTGGGGCAGCTGCTCAATCTGCAGCCCTTCCCGGATGCCTGGTAGAGATGTATGTGGCCAGGCTTATAACCTGTGAATTATAAGGGGGTTACGTTTTTTTTTTGTTTGTTTCTTTATTTAAAGCTTTTCATTTTGCTCTTAGGAGGATGAGGCAAGGCTAGTCCTCCTGTAAGTTGCTGCTTCTGGGACGGTTTGTCTGCTCTGTGCTTGTAACTTGCAGATATTTTGCATAGGGACAATTTTCAGCCTGCGTGCCCGAGTTTCAGAGCTGAGCCTGAAGCTCTGCTTGTGTGGGTGCTCTCTGCAACATGGATGTGATCCCTCGCAGCAGCAGGTCCTGTTCACACACTGTGCTGCTATGCAAGCAGCTGTGGGTACATCGTGTGTTGGGGATGTTTTGAGGGCAATGTGCAAGGTTGTATTTTTCTTTCTCTGGTCAGAGGCTCCCTCTGCCTTTCAGTAGATAAATACTAGCAAAGATCAGGGGAGCTCTGCTTCGTAAAGGAGTGTACATTTAGCTATCTCCCTGCCTTGCTGCATCCCCGTCACTGCAGCAGCGTGAGCTGTTCCCAGCTCACAGCGCTGGGTGGCATGGCCATGGCTAACACCTCCAGCCACCACTAGCAGCACGCTGTTGTGTGCCGACCTGCGTTCTGCAGCATCTGGAGGTTTTGGTGCTTCTAATTACAACACCCCATGTTGGATGGCTGCGGTGGCTGGGCATGCTTTGTGGAAGCTGCTCTCAAACTCGGCGCATCAGGATGCTGACATCTGAGCCATAATAAGGACAGGCTGTTCACTCCTTTTAGTCTTTTCTTTGGGAATCCCTCTGCCTTGGTTGCTTGAAGAATTGCGAAGCTCAAAACGAGGGAAGAAGTGCTCTGGAGCTAGCTTGTCCTTTTTTCTTCTTGCCTGTGATGTTGCTTCGTTCCTTGGAAATTACGTGGTGTTTGCCTGCTGCATCTGGCTTCTGCATCCTCCGGAAATCCCATTGTGGCTTTCTGGCTCTGTCAGAAACTTGGCAGTGGTTACAGAAGTGGAGGGATGCTCTGGAATTGCCCAGAGAAATTTTACCAGCTGTGCACAGGAAGAAAAAAAAACAACACAGACCAAACAACAAAAAATCCATTCTGCCCTCTCCTTTCATCTTCCATCTGCCAACAGCTTGGCCCATGCAGTGGGAGCAGTGAGCAGAGCAGCCAAGTTTTGTAAATCTGGGGAGTCCCTGAGGCTGAAAAGAATACCAGACCCTGTTCCTGCACCAGCACAGCACTGACCCAGAGTGTTGGGTGAGGAACTTAAACCACAAAATCTCTCCTTGGATGGTCATGAGTGATCTTGTTCCAGCTCTGTGCGCTGGCAGCAGATTGAGAGCTGTACCAGTAGCAATTCCTGGGGTGGATACAGTGCAAGCACAGGGTAAAAGTGAAGGAAAAAGGCCTTCTTCAGCCATATGCTTGACAGAAAACTCTTAGAAGATGAAGAGAGAAGCTCCTACTGGGCTTTTGCAATGCTGGAAGTACGTTCATGTCCCTGCCCAATACTTAACAGTGGTTCATGTCGCTTTGTTGCTTGATTCAGTAACACAGAGCATCATACGTTTGGTCTTCATGCAAAACACTTAAATGTACTGACTGTACAGTGCGCTTAAGTGCCTTGGTAGGAAAAATGGGGCAGTATGGGTTGTGCTGGGTAGTTGCCTCATCTGGAATGAGGTGAGGCATCAGTCAGAGAGAGGATGTATCCCAGTAAGGCTTAAGCATTAAGGTTGAGCATTTTGCTCCAGCTCCTACTTATTAGTCAGATTCTTCAGATCTTATATCCATGGCTTTCAACAGTGCCTTGATGTCTTGGGTATAAAGCTCTTGTGGTATTGCAACACAGCCTATCAACGACAGACTGCTCATCAGTTCCCGAGTGCTGGAGCCTCCTGTGATGGCTTGAATCACGCTCAACTCCCCTTGCGCTGGTAAGGCTCAGAAGTAGTGAAAACTCTCTTCTTGCTGCATAGGAGAAGGTGTTGGAGCAGGATGTGAAGCTGGAAGGGCTTTTAGTCTACACTGCAGTGGCTGCCCTTGCCACTGTATGAGCAAAAATTTGGACTCAGAGTTAAAATTTCATTAAAACTGAGTTTTGACAGAAACTTGGCATAGCTGTGCCCACAGAATTGCATCTGAAAAAGCATTTTTAATTTTTTCCTGGACAAACCTCTGACAAGCTCCAGATGCTTGGGTTTCGGAAAAGCTCCATTTGGGTTTCGGAAAAGACGGTCCTGGATGACGTTCCTTAGTCTTTGTCTGGTTTGGTGGCTCACAAGGATGTCACCAGGAGACTGATGCTTGCTCTTCAATGGATTTTGGGCCACTTACAGCTCTGGCTGGGGCTTCTTTACTGGCCTATGTGTCCAAAAAGCTCAGCAGCCCCTGTGGTGGGTGCACCATAGAGCATCCTAGGAAAGCCAGCCCTGCTGAAGGTCTTGTTTAACGATAAATTGAAGACTGTAGACTTGGCTGACCAGCACTCCTGTGCGGAGCACAGTGAGGCCATGCAGCCACAATTTGATAACAACCATTGGAACACAAGCACAGCTTTTCCTGTGCTGTTTTGTGCTCTGCAACAAAGGCTTTGAGTATGTGGGACCAAGATAAAGCTGCTCCACTGACTTCTTTTAAATTGTTTCTTGCTGATCCTTTGACAGGGGCCACGTGCTTTCGTGTGGGTGGCCAGGCAAGCCAACAAGTACCTACGATGAGATTTGGAGGTGTTGGTGTTGGCAATGCATTGTTGGCCTCCAGATCCGCAGCCTCCTTGGTGCCACGCAGTCCTGCTCCATTCAGTGGGCAGCTGCTATTCTGTTGGAAACGTAGTCTTTCCTTATTTTTTTTTCCTTTGCTCCCAGGTTTTTATCCTGATAATTACAAAGAGCTTTGTTTTAATTGCCAAAACCATGACACATTCCCTGTAAGCAGCAGCCTGCCAGACTTTAGGTGGGCTGTTAAAGCTTTTGGACTTGATCCTGAAAGCTGTGCGTCTCCGCAGTTCAGGAATGATGGTTATATTTTTCTAACAAACACAAACTGCCTATTTGCTGCACATCCCATCACCAGAAATGTAATAAAATAACATAAGGCTACTGCTGCAATCAGTTCTGGTCACAGAGTGTTGGAATCAAAGGGGGCTTTGGATGTAGTGTCGTGTATTAGGCATGTGATATCTGCCCTGGGTTATTTACAAACAAATTAACCTCAAGAAAAATACACTTCAACTAAAACAGAGAACTCTGTCAGCAGCAAACGTCTAAAGGCCCCCCAAAGGCATACTTAAAATAAAATGGAGATCAGTTCTGAAGTCTAATGGAAACAGTAGAGGGACTATATGGCTTAGGGACCTTTGGCTTGGCCCTGAACTCTGATTGCTTTCAGATCCTGTAGATACTGAGACAAATTCCTGTTTAGATTCACGCAAGGACTGCCAGTGACACTAGGGTTTAACTCCAGACTCAAAAGCTTTTTTATTTTTTATTTTTTGTGGCAGCATTGCCTCCAGTCAATGGTACTGAGTATGGTCAAGTCCCTGCTCAGCCTCTCAGTCCATAGGGAGATGCTGGACTCCTCGCCATCCTCCTTGGGTCTTTGTTTCAGTTTCTTTTGCTAGAGCTGTTCTGCTTTCTATAAATAACATCTGGAGCAGAAGCTGCAGCTGCTGGCCTTGCATCTGGTTGTCCTAACTGCGGGCTGCTCTTGGTGCATCTTGATTTTCGGGAAATCGTTGCTGAAAGAACCCGAGTTTGTGATTATGAGGAAGGAAGAAAGAATGTGTGAGGTGGTGGGAATTTGTGTGAGCTGGGAACACAGCATGACTGGAGTCTTATCTGCCATAGGACTTGCCACTGGAGCCACTTGTGGTCTGGCCCAAGTGCTGGGAGAGGTTACCAAGAGTTTTTTGCAGCTTCTCGGGACATACATTTGGGCTAGGTACTTCACGGCTGATAAATCTGTGCTCTCTTGCACAACAGCTGTGGAGATACTGAACCACTGTCACTGACAGCATCACGGGAAATAAGTCATTGCAGAGCACTGTTCCCTAAGGCGTAAGGACCAGCAGAGTGTATCTGTTGTAGTATTTGCATTATAGAGCAAGAGTGTTTTCCCATTGCTGTGCATGAACCTTATTTAAACATTTGCATTGGAAGGCTGACTTTCAGAGGCTCCGAACAGCTGCAGCTCCTGCTGAACCCACAGAAGTCAGCTGGAGCTGAGGGTGGTGTGAATTCTCTTCCTTATCGTTAAATTCCTAATTGTCTTGTTGAAAAGGTCCAAGTTTGGCTACGGTGACAGCAAGCTGTCTGCAGCAGCCAGGCTGGAAAATTGGACGAACAGAAACAAATTTAAGTACTAATGTTGATTTCTTTTTTTTTGATTAAGTTTCTGTAGCTTTCTTGATGAGCAGCAGAAGTATAGAAACAGGCAGTTAAATTCTTCCTTCTGGGTCAACAACATTCTGTATTTGCAGGCTACTGTGTTGTAGGTATTGGATCAAGAAAGAGCATCCTGCTCAGCCCACAAGAGCAACTTGCACACTTCTATGAACCCCATCTGAACCCCATCTGAAGATCTGGGGATGGGTTATCCTCAGACTAGAGCGTGGCACAGGGTGACAGCAGAAGGGAGATGGGTGTTTGCCTTTCGAGTTCACAGTCAAACTTGCAGATGTGTGTAGCAACTAAAGATTGGTCCTGAAAACAGGAACAGAAGGGGGAAAGGCAGATTCTCAGTGCATTATTTCTGCTACAGCAGAGGCTCACAGTTGAGTTTTGGATGCAGCAAAGCTGTGGTGCTCCCTGAGGCTTGTGGGAGAAGGGCAGGGAGATGAAACAATGGGTGGGATAAAATAGATGTGATTATTTCCTCCTTTACTTCCAGGAAACCTATTACAGCCATGGTTCTGTTTGAATAATATCTTGCAAATGTGATCTATTTGTTTGCTGTAGCCCCTAGATGAATTTTCACAAGCACTAGTAGTATGCTTATCTGCTTTGAACATTTCTGGAATGTGTCTTGCTGGGAAGGTAGTGTTAAATTTGTGCGGTCAGCAAAAAAAAATAAGAAAAAAAAAAGAGATGGTTAAAGCATATCAACAGTTTTCGTTAGCGGGGTGTTGATGTGTTGAAGTGTGATGGGTTTTACAGAACACGCCTGATGCCGGGGGATCTTTCACTGTCATCAGTGTAGGCCACTTCTAAATGTCTGCTGTGAAGCTGGGATGACACATGCCATTATTTCCATGTGTTTCTGCCTGCTTGGGCTATTTAAGGTTCCCTTGCAATTAACAAAGCACAGTTAGAGCTGTTTGAAGCTATCGCTATCTTATTCTAGATTTAAACTACTTACGTCCTTCATTAATTCCAGTACTCACCCTAAAATAAAATAACAAAATGTATTTATAATGTCTGGGTTGTTTATTCCTTTCTGGAAGTCTTGGTATCATTTTCAGCATGAAGGACAGAAGACTAGACATAATAGACATGTTTTCCACCATGTGTCATAGATTTCTTTCTTAGGGTAAGCAGTCCAGGCTCTAAGTTTGAATGTACCAAGTCTGGGTTTTCATATCAACAGTTTTAGGGCAAAGATTTATTTGTCTTTTATGTTTATTGCTTTTTTGTTGTTTTGCTTTGTGTTGGTTTTTTTTTTTTTTTTTTTTTTTTTTTTCATTAAACAATCCCATTTACTAAAGAATCCAGTCTGAGGAGCTTATGTTTAAAATTGTTCATATACTGTTGGAATTATGTGCAGAGGCTGATTGGGTGGGTGGAAATGGGCTATTTTACTAAATCTGTAGATCTTAGTAAATTTCCAATAAAATAAAACAATTGATTTGCTCTCTTAACACAATGGAAGAAGCCCTTGGGTGTGTTAATTTAATTTTTGGAAGACTTTTAAATCACAGTAATATTTTGATTTCAGAGTTAATGATTATGGATTCTTCTTTAGTTTATCTTGGACCATGTCTACTTCTTTCTTTTTTCCAGACTGCTGCGGGAACAGTGGATCAGAGCCAAATATGAAAGGAAAGAATTCATTCACAGTGAGAAGCAGGAGCCTTATTCTGCAGGTAGTGAAAGAAACTTTTGGCAGATAAATTTTTTGATGTTCGGCACCTTCCATTTTTCTTGTCTCTGTTTATATTTTCTTTATATTGATTATTGCTTGTATGTCACTAAAGAGGAAGAGAAAGCATGATCTTTTGGACAAGATTTGTCCTGGTGTTCCGTGTATTTGAGTGGGAATATTGGGAATGTCAGTGCCTGATGGAAAGTAATGAGTTATCAGGAGTCTTTCTGTTGACTCATGATCAGTAAAGTACCAGCGAATTTGTTTCTGATAGCTGGAGACATAAATGCACATTAAAATGGAGGTAAGGGTGTTTGTCTTATGGAGGTGACTTTTGCTGTGAAAAGATGAAATCAGATTAACGACAGTCTGGTTAATGGTCAGTAAGGGCTAGGTTCAGAGAATAAGTCAGTTTTCTTAAAGAAGGGCAGAGTTTAAGGAGGAGGTGCAGGGCTTGGCCAGGTTTGTTGTGCAGCTGCACCAGCATAAGGACTGGCACAAAAGTACATGAAATTAACCGGATACTTTTTTGCTATATGTAAGTGGCCTTTAATTTATTGTGCATATTAAGGAGCTGACACCGGCTATGTGCATGCGTGACTCCGGGATAATTTTATTACCAAGAACCATGTTGCAGATGAAAGGTTAAAATTTTATTTTCATTCTGCTTTTCAAGACTAATAACAAGCAGGTAGCTCCAGCAGTTTGCTGCTATTAAAACTTCAATTAAAATCTGATCTCATATAGTCTCAATTTATGTTTACAGTCTTTCTGCTCTGCTTTTTTCTATGTATGAAACCTGCACATAATGTGCGTGCATGTGTGTGTGTGTAATCCATATTCATGTATAGTACACTGCACATTTTATTTTAGGTTTTCCAAACAGTCTGCTGGAGTTGGACGTGTTATATTAATGATAAATAGTTGATTTCCTAGACAGATTTGGAATTTATCTGCCAATATGTGTATAATGTTCACCCAGGAATAATGTTGCCATTTCATACCGTGCAGCTTTTAAATATAAAAGCCCAGATTCAACGGGGTACTTCAGGCAACCTCGTCGTTTTAAGCACAATTACTCCTTGTGACTCCAAGAAGAGGGTGTACCTGGTTAGAAAGAAGTATTTGTTCCAGTGTTGTTCAGGCAGAAGGGCAGTGTGTTCTGACCTTTCTGAAAAATACTGTAGGAAGAGCTCGAACAGAAGTTTATTTTAGCAATGTATTTTGTAGCTGCTTTTCAGTAATGCTGTTGCATAATATTTAACTGCATGGTGAAGGGGTAGGGTTTTCTCTCCTCTTTGAAGTTCAAACACCATTAACTGCAGAACATAAAAGAGAACATGGCAAGCCATTTTAAATGAACAGCACTTGTGGGAGAAGGAGAGGAAAGGAAGGCAGGTTGATGGGCACCTTGTAGGTTGTGTACCATTTTTTTGGTTTTATGTATTTTCTCTGAGAATTGTATCACCATCAAAATCCAGCATAGGAGCTGTGTAAATTACCTGGGCGATGCTAACCAGGATGTCATCTGTTCATTCTTCTGAACAAAGCAGGGAGGTGGGGACCAAACTTCCAGCACCGACTTATCCTTTCTGTTTCACCATAACAGCTCCCGAGATCTGGTTGCAAACCTGTGCTTCAGCCTGTGCCAAACCATGCTGCTTCTGCTGGACAGCGTGACGATGTTGGGGACACTGTTTTCAGTTCTCTGGCTGTTACACTGGGATCAGTTGTTTCCCAGGGCTGTGGCTTGTGTTGTGTATTGGTGCTGGATCACCAGGTTGCCAAGCTGGTGTGAATCAGTGCCATCAATGAGCTGGTCTGAGCTATGCCATCCAAGGCAGGCTGGAGTTTGGCACTTGCAGAAGAAGCTCAGCCACATTACTCGTCCCTGCTCTGCCCTTATCACTGCTTGCAGGGGTCGGTCCAGCTTAGCAGCCTTGAGGATGCACCCTGTGTGGAGCAATGCTCGTGACCTGCTCGTGCTGGGTTCAGCGCTGCTGGGGGCTGCAGAGCATCTGGGCAATTGCTTTCCATTCATGACCTCCTGAATGGGGATGCACTAGGGTGGGACTGATACAAGGAGGCCTTCTTGCCCACCCCCCACGCAGTTTGTGTCCCATTTAAATTTATGTATGTCTCTCTTTCTCTCCAGCGTTGCCTTAGACCGTTTTTTCTCACCATTCTGAATTCCCCAGAGGGGTGTTAGATTACCAGTTTCTAAGCATGAAACATTTTGTTGCTAATAGAGATGTCGGTATCCATTTTCTGTTGTTTCTTGGAAGATTTAATTCCATTTTACAATCCCAAGGGCAGTTTTGCATTCTGATATTTGCTCAACAATTGCATAAAAATAAGAAAATGCTATCTTTGAGCAGTTTTGAGTAGCATCCTTTTCCAGGCAGCCTGGTGAAACCCGAGTCAGAAATTCAGAGTTCTCGCTTTCAGAAAATCCTTTGGGGAGAGACTGCCTGGAGCCTGTAGATGCCAAGCAGAAGCTATCGCAGCTGAACTGACAGCCCTTGGAGAAATGAGTCTCAGGACAGGAGTGTCAGATGTGCAGGTCAGCGCTGAGATAGTCACGTAGGGGAGCCTGGCAGGGGGATGCGGCAGACTCGTTGGCTGCTGGTGAGAAGTATAAACAAGAGACACGAGTGTGGGATGCAGAGGCAATGGCTGGGTCTTACCCAGCTGCTCCAAAAGGCTTTGCATAGCCCCCTGACCGATGGGAAACTGCCCTCTGTGATGGGAAGCAATGTAAGGTAGCAGAAATGGAGTTGGGAAACGGATGTATCTCGTGTGAACAGAAATCCCTGGTGTGGGCAATGCTGGGTGTTCAAGCAGGACCTCAAACCTCACCCCAGGGAGGAGCCCTGGCTGCAGATCCACAGTCTTCAGATATCCCCTCTCTGGGGCACGCTGTTACACCTGCAGTCGTGGCCATTTTCCCTCGGTACAAGATTCCTTATAGGAACTTCCACAGAAATTTTAGGGAGTTTCTTGCTCCCACAGGAAGCCTTTGGGCTTTAGCCCATGCGCCACTGACAGCTGCAGCTTCCAGCTCCTGTGCCGTGGGATAGTTCTTCAAACTCTGATGGTTTCATTCCTCTGAATGAGCCGTCATTAATGAATATGTTAGCACCATTGATTTTAGTGCAAGGAGTCAGTTTGAGTTCGGGTAGTGCAGGAAGATTAGTAAAACAGTGATTAAATGCTTCGGTGATCCACTATCGATTCTTAGATACACCCTTTTATACGTTTGAGCTCTTAATTCGACTGCAGTATTAAAGCTAAATAATCTGATCATCCTAGACAGACTTCATGAGGCAAAACATTATTTACACCCCGGTAATCCTGATTAATGCCATGGTTGTGTTCCTCGTGCTACTGATGCTTTTGTTGCACAGTGGCATAGAATAATACCGATTTTAAGACCCCCACATTAATGCATTTGAGGGTTGTTTTATCCCTTCTGATAAATGAACTGACTCAATTACTGTCAGTCTCCAGCTAATTGTCCCCTCTCGAGGAGTTTAATGGGGCGCAGGCACCGACTTCTGGAAGTGAAGGGTGGTATTAATTGCTGTCAAGTTCCAATCTGGAACTTGAGGCAGTTGAAAGGTTTGTGTGATTGTCCTTT
This sequence comes from Aythya marila, assembly GCF_965140915.1. Lineage (NCBI taxonomy): Eukaryota > Metazoa > Chordata > Aves > Anseriformes > Anatidae > Aythya > Aythya marila. Next base: position 11,784,686 of record NC_139056.1, on the reverse strand, counting down.
AAAAGCTTGGATGTCTTCCCCTGCTGTTGACTGGCAGCAGTTACGGCAATGCCTTCCAAATGTTGTGCTGAAAATTAGTTCGTTTGGGTGTTTTTGATTACTCTTTATCAAATGGATTTATTTTAGCCAAGGAAGGTGTGGAGGGAGCAGAAGAGTGTTTTCAGAGCTGGAGCATTATAATAATATAAATTGGTAAAGGTGCAGCTGCTCTCATGTATCTCAGGCCACAGACAAGCGAAGGGGATGTGCATGTGGCCAAGAGAAAGCAAAAGGGAGGCGTCAGCTCCTGTAAGCCTGCCTTTGGCTTCTGATGGACCCATCTCACTACCACCAAGGTGCAGGGAGATCTTTGGATTCTTCGCGTTAACATTAGCAAATGAAACTGCTTTACCTGGTGTTAAATCTCTTAATGCTTGTCAGGAAGATATGGTGTAACTTTACAGTTCGGATCGTGACAGCGCTTACCCATGGGCTGAGCATGGGAAGCGCAGTCAGAGCTAATGGGCAACGAACAGAGATGTCTGTGTAAGAGGAGGTGGCACCTTTTTCCTGGGTACACTGACTGTGTCTGCCTGTTATCTGGTGCTCATTGTGGGTGAGCCCTGGGTGCTCATGCAGTCCGTGCAGACAAAGCTCACCACAACAGAGGTCCCACCTTTTTTGACTAATATCTGCACAATTGATGGTAGGCAAATAGGATGCATCTGAAAAGTATTCTACAAATAAATCAGTGTGAAACCGACTGAGTTCCCTTCTGCCATTGCTTTACTGCTCCTTGTCATTGGGAAGAATGTTTTTCCCCTCTCTCTTTGCCTCCTACACCATCTTTCCAACTGTAGTTTCCATGCAGGACCCAGCACTGGGATGTTCTGCTGGAGGGGATGTGAGAACTGGCAGTCGGTAGCTGTTGGAAGATGTAAAGGTTTGAAATGACCCTCGCCTGGATGGGGAGGCGAATCCTGTCTCGTGATGCAATGAGCTGGCCCGGTGCCAAAGCTTTTCTTCGAGCTCCAGCTGGTTGCTGCTTGGTGGGTGCATTTTGTCTCAGCATTGCTGGGAGGGGGAGATGCTGCAGATTCCCCAGGGTGCTGCTGTGTGGAAGACACCGAGCTGCAGAGAGCAAGCAGCTCGTCTCAGGTGTCTCTCAGGCAGGGTACGTTACAGCAAACTGGAAGGCGGTAGGAATTCTGCTTCCTAAAACCAAATTGATTGTACAGAGTTCAAACAAGGCAATCCTGAACCTACGCGTGGTGTTCCCCTGGCCTTGCTACAGCCACACACATCCGAGCAGACTGTTCTCTGCTGGTCTGCTCCCTGAGCTGATCCCCTTGTTCCCAGCAAGGATGCAGTTAGCACTTTCCTCCTTCCAAAGCCAGTTGTGAAACTCTCTGGTCTGCGGAGATTGGGGCGCTCTCAGAGAGCCAGAGGAGCACCATGGATACAAGGAACAACAAGGGATTGGGTTTTGGCTTAAATACTACCAACTATAGTAGTGGCCAAGGCCATATGAATAATCTTTTGACCAAATACTTGATGTTATTTACACTGAAGCAAAGGCAGGGGCATCTCTATGGAGGGAGAGAGAGATCCTGACTCACTGCTCTTCTTAAAGAGTCCAAGCCCAGGAGAGCAAAGGCTCACCAGTGAGGTGCAGACATACAAGACGTTAAGAGATTATTTATGCCATGTATTGTTATTTAATAGGGTCACTGAGATGGTTCAACAGTGATTTACAGGCACTCAGACCAGGGTGGAGGTGCTTTCCAGCACAGTGTGAACAGATGGCGAGCACGGGGTGAACTTCGTGCAAGCAACAGCTTCACCAGACACAGCTTGCTGCAACTTTGCTGCAAATGCTGCTTTCTTGTATTTTCTATAAATAGGCCGGCATGTCCTAGTGCTGTTAATTTATCAGGTCGTGGAAGAGCAGTCAATAAAGGGAGAAGATTCGCAGATCAAACATGCTGCTACCAAATCTGCATGCCAAAACCATTCCGTTTTAATGGGACAGGGGATCTGCAGTCCTCCCATCCTCACAGCACATACTGCTGGGGATCTTTCACGTTGAGACATTTCGCAAAGGTGTTCGGGATGGGAATGTATCCTTTGCAAGGAGGGAGGATGTAAATGCCAGCAAGCATCATTGCTTTCATTCTTCAGTCATGGGAGGCTGCAGCTCCTCAGCTGATGCAAATTGTCCTAGGTCCCATAAAAATGGTGAAGGAATTGAGATTTACACAGGCTGAAGATTTAAACCCTGCCCTTTGGGATGGAAGTCGGAAAAGGCCTTGATTGTTTGATTGGTGGTTGTATGTCCGAGGGTGGCGGCCTCTTGCTCCACAGCGTGAGATAATACAGTGGCGCTGCAGCCTTAGACGGCTTTAGCCTCTGTTGGTTTCTATTCCTTGTATTTGCAGCGTGGACTAGATCTCGTTGCCATTACTGAGGGCTGAGAAGGGCGAGCTCTGCACAGGTAGCTCTGAAGGGGGGCATTTGGCTGAAGGTGTCCGTTCGCTTGCCCTGTGTTCTCTCAACACCCTAGAGATGACTTTGCTTATGTGTTAGTTTGTATTTGTCTGCAAATAGGGTAGCAAAGTAAATTATGAGACGTGAAACAACACCCTAAAATCGTAAAATCTGTGCACTTTCTATTCCATGTGGCTCTTGCATAACACGGGAAACGATCTGAATTAATTTTTCCCTGCACTTGCACAGTTGGAAGGCTGCGAAGGACGAGAGCAAACACACGGGATGTGAATATGTTCCTTCTCACTGCAAGGAAGATACCCGTATTAGTTCAGCCTGACCTGCAGTGATGTAATGCGGTTTATTTTGGGCGTGATCAGACAAAGCAGTGAGCACTGTTGCAGTTTAAACCCAATTATTTTAAGTGACAGACCTCATCCTCTGCTGTCACTTTCCTGTTTCGGTGAGCGAGCCTGCAGTGACACAGCGATGCCGTGCTTCAGCCCGGTGTTTTTCTCAGCCTCAGAAGCAAGCAGAGCACAGAAATAAAGCACCAGCTAGAGGGCTGCTGATGCAGTTTAAGATGTTAATGCACGCAGTCCTTAAGGAAATGCTTGTGCAGGAGGGAGCTGGATGTGCTGCGTGAACCGGCACCATCCCCTTGGCTTGGCCAGCACGCCCAGTAGGACCCGATGGTGGAGGTGATGGGAGTGAGGTGGAGGTGACGCAGCTTTTCACAGCTGCAGCAAAGGAAAGGTGGTTGGACTTTCCCTGTGAAACGTTTTTTGCCTTTCATTGTCAGATGCTAGCAGGAAGTGGGCAGCTTTGGTGAATTCACAGCTTCAAAATGCAGTTAGAGAATTATCAAATGTCTCATTTGCCCACCTTTCCTTTTTGGGTGGGGGAGAAAAAGCATCACAGGCAATTTCAGAAGGTCAAATCGCTGCTGCCAGAAGTGTCCAGTCTGATAGGATGAGTTCTGAATCGTGGTAAGCTGAGAGCTTCTGGGAGGCTGATGCATTTCTTCCTCCTCCTGGTTAATTGGCAGAGCACAGCCTGAGGGTCTTGGGGTGCTGGAGAGAGGAGAGAGAGGGCTTTTGTGGGGGGAGGTTTGTGTCCTGAGGAGCCAGAGAGGACAGGGATGGTGTGTCCGTGCTGCAGCCTGCTCTGGTGCTGCTCAAAGCAGAGGCGTTTTTGCCAGCATCCTTCTCTTTGTACACGTATGTGGCTGTGCCAGTAATGCATGCTCTGGCTTCTGTACCCTCCTGCCGCATTGTCTGAACAACTGCATCCTCGACTTCTGCAAAGATGGCTTTTCTGATGTAAATGCTTTCAGTGAGGGAATGCAGCGTAATGCTGGGTGCTGAGCCCCATTTCACAGGTGGGTGCATGGAGGGCCCTGGGGGTCTGCGTGCTGCTGGGTAGCAGGGGCCGGGCCCCAGCTCTTGGTACCTTGAGGGGTCAGTGCGGGTGGGAAGGGGAGCTCATGGCCTCAGGGTGAAGCTCCCTGGGTTGCAGCCAAGGTTTTAGGCTGGTGGCTGCTTGTGTTTGTCATCAGGGCTGGTGAGCATGGCCATTTGACCCTGTCCTACCTCTCTGAGGGCTGTCTACTTGCAGGTGAGGGCTGCATCCTTGACTGGTGTGAATGTGTGTTGCTCTGTTGAAGCTTGCATTGGGTTCTGCTCTCTGAATGCCTTCACGTCAGACCTGGTTTGTGCTCAGAGCATCAGGATGCTGTGGGTAATGAGATCCCCTCCCGACACCTGATGAAATGGTACTGTGGGAACAACCTGATACAGATGGAAATCTGTTGTGTGAAACCATCTCCTCGTAGGCAGGCAGCACTGTCACAGGTGATTCCTGTAGCATCCTGTACGTGCTGGTGAGCACATTCATTAAGCAAAAAGGTCTAATCGAAACTCTATTCTTGTGAAGGTGTTACCAGCTGAATGAGGAGCTGCTTTTAGTGCTAGGAAGGCTTGAGCCAGCTGATGTGCTCAGAACGGTAGCCAGATACCATCTCAGCTTCTCTCATGCAGCCTGACATTAAGATTATTTCATTGCCGTATTTTTGCAACCACACGCAACCTGATGTGGACAAATCCTTGGCTGATGTTCCTGTTCACGTTTCCACCAAGTCCAGTGAAGCTCTTCTCACTTTCCCCAGGTGACGATGGCGCTGTGGTGACAAGCTCTGCACGACCGCAGAGCGGGACTGCAGCGCAGTTGGGTGTAAGGTGAGAGCAGGCAGGCGGCATTCCCTCGGGAAAAAAAAAAAAAAAGAGGCATTGCCCCACTGCAAGAGTGGCTCTAAAAGAGTCAGCTTTGTTGTTTCTTTTGCAAGCATGCGAATTATCCTGTTGTTTTATAAGCAAGGAGAAGTGGAGCATTTAGCAATCACAGATAGCTGCATCTGGCTGGGATTGTCCAAGGCACTGAAAAGCGAGAGGGGAAGATGAGCAGGCAATGCTTGCATAAGCTTTGGTTCCTTAGGACACCAAGCTTACGGGAACGATAAGAGAAGCCACGTGATAAGTTTTTTATTTTATATAACAATAATTATATAATTATATAAATATTTTATAATTATATATGATGAAGATAAGCTAGGAAATGCTTATCATTTTTATCAGTAGCTCACCCAGTCTGATGAACAGGCCACCAGTGCCTGCTGTAGGAGAGTGTTGTGGTGCAAATCCTTTCGGGGCAGGATTTGGTTTTGCTGTGTCTGCAGCGAGCTGCCTGATCAGCAGCGTGGCTGTGGTGCGAGGCAGGTGTACCTGGCATTGCTGCAGCCATACGCAGGCTGCCCCTCTCTTGTGTGACCTGGCTAGGGATATAAATACTTCAGCACTTTTTTCCCAGTGCTCCTTCTCTCCCTCCCCCCTCAGTTTACAACATCTCCTTGTGACAAAGCAGCCCTCGGTGCCAGCAGGCGGCTGTGCCAGGCTGAGCGGGGCCGCGGCGGCTCTGCCTGCTTCTTGCAGGGCTGCAGTGTGAGCGCAGGGAGCTCGCGAATGCGAAGTCCTGCAGCTGATCTGGTGATCGATGGGACTGGCTTTGCAACTCAGAGCCGTTCTTAATCAGGCTGTAAGCACCAGTAAAAATGAGTTTATAAGCGCTGCTACCTGTTTGGTCTTCCAAGCAGCAGAGAAATAGCTGCAAAGCAGTTGCAGTGGTTTGAGTTCATGAAGCCCCAAGTCCTCCCCCAAATCCTAGCGATATTTCTGTTGACAGCAGCGAGATGTGAAGTGTCACTTTATAAACACTGAGTTACATTAGACTCTGAATACCACAAAGGTCTTAAAATCCACATGGCTGATGCAAAGCTATAAGTAGTCTTTAAAGCGCAGCCTGCGTCGTGTGTCTGTAAAGTGAATAGAACCACGCAAATAGAGAGTTTATTTTCCTCCCCTTCTGTTTTTATGCTGGCAAGTTTCCCATAATGCCAGTGACGTGACTCTTGATTTACACCATGTATGGAAATTTAGGAAAAGGCTGCTTATAAAGGGCTCTTCTACCATTTTGTGAGTTGAGCTTCTGAAGATACTGGTTTCATCTGTAATCTCCACCCAAAGATCTGATTTTTTTTCAGCAGTTTCCGTGAATGTAAATCTTTACTTAACCTCAGTGCACCCATGACTGATTGGCCAACAGAGCTGTCAAAAGCTTTAGCAAGCCTTGACCTTAGCCCACAGAGAGGAATTTTCAATACAAAGAAATCAGTTAATTTATTTCTCCGGCATAGCCTCAAAGAGGAGTGCCGCTTTGCTCTGGATGATTTCTAATGCCACTGTTATCTGATGATAGCTGCAAAATGGATGAAAGTCTCTTCTTATGCTTGAAAGGCTTGAGAATTAGAGCTGGGCTTTGAGCGCAGCTCCGGTGCTTTCCGCTGGTGCCTCTCTTTGATGGGCAGCGCTTGTTTGCGTCGTGCTGACTGAGGCAGGGCTGCAGCATGCATCGGGAAGGTGAGGCGTGCTCAGTGACCTGCAGAGCATCCATCACAGTCTGGTGCTTTCGGTACAGCCCTTCTCTCCCCATCCCTGTAAGCAGAGCCTTCATGGACCTGGAGATTGAAATAAAAGAGGAGAGCTGCTAAAAAGCAGGGGAGCTAAGGGCAGCCTGCTATTTTGCTGAAGCTTCATGCAGAGTCCTGCACGGCTGAGATTTAGACATCAGAGGAGATGCTTTGTGGGAGGAAGTCATGACAGTGCGATGCCTGCTGGTGCTCGGTGTGCGTACTGTGATTGCATCACTGGTGCCTTCTGTTAAGTCATGGTTTCCAGTAAATTCCCAGCAGCTGCTTCCGGTGTCTGGCTGAACTGAAGTGCCAGGTTTGGCTCTTACTGAGTTCTGCAAAACGTTGTTACGAAGCTGTGCTCAGCCTTTCTCTTATCTGTGAGATCTCGGCTAGTCCGTCCCGAGCTCTGGCTCCATTTCTACCATCCCCAGCTGAATCCAGGAGCGATTCCCCTTTGGCATTGCTATACCCTTGCAAGCTGGTTCTGTGCCCTGAGGGAGGTGAGGGCTGCCCTCCAAAGATGGGCAGCAGAGATGCTGCTCCTCTCTGGCAGAACTGAGCACATGAGCTGTGGTTGGTGCCTGGTAGGAAAAGAGTAGCAAGTGTGCCTGGTGCCGTGGGGACGGTGGCTTGCACAAACCTGGGGGGGTAAGCAAAGGGACAAAGCCCTCCCCAAAATGACGCAGACGATGTCACTCCTTGCGTTTCAAGGGCACACGAGAGCATTACAAGTGGGTTGGGTCTGTGCTCCAGATGCTGTACGGACCTACCCTGGTGTGCAGATGCAAAAAGCAGCCCTGGTCCAGCGAGATTATAGTCAAAGAGCATTTAGCAGGGGTGGGCGTGTGGGTGTCTGCACTGACACTAAAACCTGAATGCCCGCCAACACGCCGCTACTCCAGAGATGTGATTAGTCTCTAAAGCTGCACATCGAGGTTACTGCAGTCTGGTGGCCAGGAGGGGGTTAAAGCACAGGCATCCCTCCAGCGAGGAGCCTGCAGTGAAACCTCCTTCTCATGCAGGCACAGACAGGGCTTCTGTTCTCTGGCACTGACATCACCCGCGGGTGGCCGGGAGGTGACGCACGCCGGGAGCCAGGCTCCGCGGGCACTGCAGCACCCAGGAGAGAGATGCTGGATGTGGCACAGCACCCGCTCAAAGCCCTCGTGCTCCTCTGTGGCTGGCTGGACCATGCCCAGGCTGTCAGGCAGGCACAAAAAGTTGGTGGAAGGAGCGTTGGTGAGCAGCTTTGGTCAGCGTCCTTCCCCCTGGGCTCCTCCTGCTGGCCTGGCAGCCTTCAGAGCTGGTGGCTGGCAAGTTGGGATTTCCGCAGGTTTGGTTTTCTTGCAGCCCAGACACGGTGTTTGGTGGTTTGGGAGAAAAGCACCTGCATCACCACTTGCCCATGCTCAGTCACCTTTTTATGTCTTCCTGGTTTAACCCTGTATTTAATGTTACACAACTCCCCATCAGGACTTGGTTCAGGAAACCTTTCCCCACCGTCTTTGTGGTTTGAGGGAAATGCAGCCGCCACTTTCAAACAAAGGGCTGCTGCTTCCTCTTCCTCGGCAGGCGTGGGGCATGCTGCGGGACAGCTCACCTCGCCTGGCTCTGCAGCCTCATCCCGAGCCAAGAGCAAAAACCCCACAGCAGCACTCACAGGGGGAGGGAAGGAAAGGTGTCCATTAGGAAAAACAAAACCAAAAAAAATAAATAAAATAACCTCCCATGTACTTCCCTGCCAGATCAACGACACCCACTGCAGGCATCAGCAGTGGCAGACCCGGTGCTTTTGGAGAGCGTCACACAGCCCTGGCTCTGAGAGCAGCCTGCTTTGCAGTGCAGGCGGTGTAAGCATCAAGCACGGACCGTGCTGCTGCACAGACAAGGCACATCAAAGAGCTGTTTAGCTAACAAAACCAGGAGGAAAGATGTGAGGGGAGATCACAGCATGGTTGTTGTCTTGTTTTGTTTTTTTTCCCAGGTGACAGGGACGTGCCCACGCTGCGTGTCCCTGTGACAGGTGGGATGTGCTGGGTCTCGGCAGGGTGGCGGCATGCACCCAGGGACTGAAGCAGCCTTTCAGTGCTTTCCAGCAACATTTTAAAGTGCTGATTCTCACACAGGGCAGCCCCTCTGAGATAGGGATGTCACCTAATGAGGCTCCATTACAACCCAAGGAAGGTGCTGTGCCGCTTCCCCGCGTCGCTAAAAGGAGAGCATGCACTACCAGCACCAGGAAACAATAGAAAAGGCAGCAAATGCAAAAGCTTTTTGTTTAGAAATAACTTTGGTGCATTTTTACTTTTTCTGCCTTTTGTACAGGCACACAGCCCCCTCTGGGTCATGGTTAGAGGCCAAGGACTGCTGCTGCACTCTCCAGGAAATCTGCGAGCGCTGCAGTGACCCAGTGCTGGCGTGTGGGGATGGAGGAAAATTGATGTTCCTCTTACAGATAGGTGGTGTGGAAGGAAACTCAAGGAGCAACGTGCTGGTGGCTTCAGCTCCCCTAAAGCACGTAGGCAGCCAGAATCACAGGCGAGGACACGTGGGCCCGCGTGGGAGGGATGGAGTCGGCCGAGCGATGTGTTGGCACCGCTGGCTGTGGGGGGGGGCTGCGGCACCACCGCCAGCTGAAGCTGGATGTTCACAGTGAGGTTAGGATCCAGCTGTAATTTTAACAGCTGGTTCTGTCAAGCTGCCTTCAACACAGTTCTGATCCCAAATTCTATAATTAGCCCGGCAGCAGCAGCGGCTTTCTCACAAAAATTAAAGCAGCAGCGTTGCTTGTGGCAGGGGAAGCAGAACAGCGAGAGAGCAAGCCTTACTGCAAGTGGAAAGGGCTGGCTGATAAAATTTTAAATAGTTGTGGTTTGGTCTTCTTTTTCCTCTCCATCTAAGTGCTTTGTGCAAAATGTTTGGTCAGTTTTTTGTTTTTTCCCCTCAAAAAAGAACGAGTAAGAAGCGCTGTTTCATTTTGCATCATGTGTAACAGAAACGTTTGCGTTTGTAAACTCAAGTAAAAAAAAGTTTCATTTGTGGTCAACTCAGCATCAGGTACGTGAGCTGAGCTGGTCGGGGTTCTCATGGGAGAGACGCTCAGCACCTTCCTGCTCTTACACTCAGCGGCTGAAGGCATCCCCTGTATTTTGGGGTGAGCTCTGGGTGGTTCCTGGCAGCCCTCCGAGCTGCTGTGCCCCTGGGACACATGCTAAGTGTAAGCTGTAAGATCAATAAGGTGTTTGAAACACCCCAATTATCATTGACAGGAGTCAGTCCTCAATAGCTTTCCCTGTCTAGGGTCAATCAGCTCGAAATACTGCATTTGGCATCTCTTGGGCTGTTTGTTCCTGTAACCTTGGGTTTCTGCAGTCAATAAACGAATCCATTCGAACGGAAAGGAGATAAAGAAAGAAGTCAGGCTGGTTCTCCATGGTTTTTGATAACTTTTAGAGCAAGAATAAAGGAACTAGCCCTTTCTATTTCTGATGGTTTGTGAAGGGAGTTCTTGGTGTCCTGATCTCTACGGTGTTTTCACAGTGTAGTGACACAGGGCCAAAAGGCTGGTGCAGCATCTTCTGGTGATGGGGAGGGAGTGACTGGGAAGTAACGCTGTAACCAAGTACATGGGAAAGGCTGATTTCATGGCAACTTGTCCTAGCTTAATTAAATTGCTATTAAAGAACAATCCATTTTATGTTGGAGACCTGTGCCGGGCCAGGCAGTTTCTGTCTCACCAGATGAAGGACGTGTTTCCGGAGTGAGGTCATGTCTTTTGTTCTGGAGTTTGCTGAAGACATTGCTGAGCCTTAGATGAAACTTGACCAAGAAGCGTGAGCATTTGTTGATGCCTCTTTCTGCTCGGCACCAGCCCATCTCCATCACTGATTTCATAATTCTGTGCTCCAAAAATAAAACGCTGCAAATCTGTAAAGCTGTGGAGGGATGGGGAAGATTTGGCATCTGATGCAGGGAAGCTCTGCACGAGTGCCCTTGCTGCAGACGCGAGTGATCCAGCAGCAAGCGCTATCTGGATGTGTCCACTGAGCTCTGAAGGGAGGTAAGGGGAGGATATGGGACCATATCCTGTAGTGAGCTTGCTTGAGATTTTATCCTGATGCCTTGGATGCAGCAGATAAGCCTGCAGCAGAGGAGTTGCTCACACCCCTCCCCTTACCTCTTGAATGCTTGCAGAGAAATTGGACTGAAGATGCCTCCCCAGCTGTCTCAGTATGCCTGTATAAAAAAAAAAAATGCTGCAGTTGAGGTGCACACACAGCAGCTACGGAGATGAGCCAGGTTCATTTTCATAACCAGCTCTGTGAGAACAGCCCTTGAGGGACGTGATTATGTGGCACATGGCTAACAACCAGCACATCCCCAAAATATCTGAAAGGCAAGAAAGCTGCTCAGCAGGGAGTGAATTTCAAACTTGCACGCATTGCAGAGGCTGGAAGAAGAAATTTTAGCATAGTAAAGTTAGTGGAGTTTTGGCCAGTGATTTATTTAGGCTAGGATTTAGCCCTGGTTTATATAATTACAGGAGTTCACAAAGTGGGATCGTCCTGCTCCAGGGACGGGGGGTGATAGGTTTAGAAAAGCAAACATCCAAAAGTGTGCAAATATCCTCGTGCAACTGGGAGGCTGTGGCTGCACCGCTGAGTGCACCTCCCTCCATCCCACAGCTCCAGGAGCATCCAAAGGAGCCGATTTCTGGGACAGCTGTAAAACTGGCAGCTGGGAGAGGAATGAGTCCTAAATGAAAAAATTCTCCATTCCCCACATAAAGCAATAGCTTCGCCTGTAAATGTGTCGAACCCTCAATAATAGATGATCAGGAGCCGTTAGCACCGCAGCAGATGTGCTCACAGCCATTTGGATTTCTCTTCAAAGCAAACAAAGAGGAATGTGGTGTGCGTGTGGGGATGGATTTCCCTGATTTACGATCGTGCAGCAGCGCTGCCTACGTGGGGGGAATACTTTATTCCGGGACGCCCTGGAGAGAGGGTCCTAAACCCGTTTGAAGTCAGTGGTGAACTTCTCTGCTGACTTCACTCAGGCTCTGGTCGATGGTTAAGTTCATTTAATCCTCGCATGGATTGATCTATGGGAGCAGCTGCCCAGGCTGAGATTTTATTTACTGTTAGGGGTGTCAGACAGTCCATCTAAAACTGTTCGGGGCTGGGAGGATATTTTGGCCTGCTCCCATAGCTGTGGTTTGAGGCTCTGCACAATGCCCGCGTGAAATGCAGCCCTTCAGGTGTTTCCCAGAGCTCTGCAGTCATTTCGAGCCAAACCCTCAGTAGCACGTGGCTTGGTGTAGCCCATCTGGGGTGCATGTTGAGGGTGGAAAGGCTCCTCATCCTCAAGCCTTTTTTTTTTTTTAGGGTCTCACCCGTTTGCAGGGAGAGAGCCTGCTGCATACAACTCACTATTTTGGCCACGTGTCTTCATCACGAAGCCTCTGCTGATGGCTGTGCTGGGTGAGAGTGGCGAGGGGGAGCACGTGGGAGACTTGCATGGAGCTCTGCCAAGCACAAACCTTGAGTTTATCCTTTAAGAGCAGGGTGAGGATCCATCTGTGCTGCTGGCTCCTTAGGGCTTCAAGCATTTAAAATTTCACACAAAGCCTCCTGCAGGGTGGTGGTGGGCAATCCCTGTGCCCGTTTCCTTCTCACCAGTGCAGCTTTCTGGGCAGCTTTTGTGCATGTAGCTGCACAGGGACTGCAGTGAGGACTTTTGGGGTACCTGTGTCTTGCCCCAGTCTCTGTTTTGGGAGTGGTTTCAGCAGGGTAATGCTGCTGCTGTAGAGATACTGCTGTGACTCAGTGCTGCGTGCCTGTCCTTAGATGTCTTCTCTCCCAGCTTCCCAGCTAGGTCAGACCCCAGATGCATTCGGTGCTGGTAAGGGGGATGAACATCGCATTGCGAACCTCTCAGCTTTCATCTGCCTTTTTATAATGAAAGACCAGATTCACAAGATCAAAACCTGAAGGTTATTTACCTGTAACTGGAATTTTTCTCCAAGCAGCCAGCAGCTCCCAGGTGGCCGTGCAGGGATGCCACTCAAGGAGGAAGCATTTGATTTCCAAGTAAAATTAGATTCCACATTCAATTCTCAGTAACACAAGCACAAGACTTCCAGTAAAGATGTTTTCTGTAGAAGAGGGTTTTAACCTCTCCCAGCAGATACAATCTAATTGTGCTGCAGCAGCTAACTATTGCCTTATCTTCAATATGTAAACACTTGCTCAGTAATTAAGTTACCATGGAAGTAGTACTGTATCGATGGCCAATTATAAGATAAACTGATAAAAAGGGGGCTGCGGCTGTGTTTTCTACAGAGCACACCAAATCTGATATGCCTATAATGGTCAGGTAAAGACTTGGGAATGTTGTGTTTCAATATATTCTCCCGATATTCATGCTTGCATAGCTTTTTCAGGGGAGGTGAGTGCTCTCTGGGAGATCAGCTTTTCCAGGAATGAATCTATTAAAAATTGAAGTTTTTCTCTGGTGAATGTCCTTTGCACCACCTTACCTTGTACTCACCCAGAGATTGCCACATCCTGCTGCCTTGTGTCCCCACCTTTCATCCCATGGATGGCTCCGTGGAGGCACCTCCCATGCCTTGGTTCTGCTGCATTCAGCCAGCACAAGGGGCAATAAGATCCCATCCGAGATACCTTCTGGGAGTATTAATGTCTGTATTAATGTCTTTGTCACCTGAGAGCTACTCTGTGGGGCATGATAATATGTGATTAAAGAAGCCAGTTAGAAACAGTTTAGGAAGCTGGATTAGGTACCTGATCTCTTACTATGGTTCCTTTTATCTGACAGCCCAGTGAAAGAAAGGTGTCTGGATTACACTGGGAGACATCGGAATCAACAAGAGCGTTCTCTGGGTGCTGGGCTTAGTGGTGTCATGAACAATTTTAATCGTTTCTAAATGGTGCCAAACATCACAAGCTTAATGGATTTCAGCTTTATTACTGGGGCTTTGCTTAGAAGCAATTTGGATTTTCAGCTGTGAGCCAGCAGTGTAAGTGTACTCAGGGTGACATTAAAAGGGACTGGAAACCCAGGGACTGACCTGGCATTTAAATACCATGTGCCCATGCACGGGGACAGACCTCATCTTCTTTCCATCATGGTCAAGACCTCGATGCTCTGTTAAGCCCAGCCCCATGTTGTTTCCATAGGGGCGATGTGTTTGGCTCCATTTCACGTGCTGATCTCCAGCAGATGGGTAGCTGAACAAGCAACTTTTTCCATTTCAAAGGCTTTGTTGCTCACGATGAAGCAAGATGATGATTTCTTTGTGCAGTGATCTCTACAGTTTGTTGGCTTCAACCTCAAACTTCTTGTAGGCATGATCTAAACTGGTCTCTATCCTTTGTTTTGGGGGGGAGTGGGTTAGCTGTGCCAGTTTTGGGTGACTTGGCTGGAGGGAAAGCAGTCACTGCCTCCAAATCCAGTTTCTCTGGGTGGCTTTTTTACATCATGGGAGAAGACGCCCTGCAAGATCTCAACGTTGAAGAGGGTTTTGTAAAATGCTTTTGACTTTGCTGGGAGAAATGGTAATGGGAGGCAACCTTGTATGTCAGGCATTTGTGGATCAAATCTGTGTAAAGCTGTCAGGGACAGAAGTCCCCAGTTCAAGACTGGTGGTCACTGAGGTCTCTTCAGCTGGTTGGTGCTCTTAGTCGGCATGAACAAGAAGAGGGGGAAAAGGGGAACATAGACATTTGTCAAGTTCTCCTCAGGAGTAGCATGTGGCATTGTTTCCCTTATCAGTAAAGGGAAATACATGTGTTCCTGCTCCTTGTGGGTTTTTGTGCCACCTAGAACCACCAACCTAAGGTTTCGGGTGCTTCTAGAGCAGAGTTGAACATTAATAATGATGTTTTCCCCTAGAAGGCCAAGGAGATGTCTGTAGCACTTTCTCAATCATCTACTGAATCCTAGCTTTGTGTGTGATGCAGCCATTCAAGTACTAATTGCCTTTGATTAAGTCAATCATTTGCAGAGTGAGTGGGTTAATTGGGTATTGTGGAAGCAATCGATCTAATCAGCTGCTTGCATCCATAGCTGAGGCGCTACAATGCAGCAGGACAATAATTGTTTTATGAGCTCCTGGAAGGCAGCAGAGGCAGACTGGATGGCAACAAGAAACCTTTCTCTGCAAAATGGCCTTTAGGAAAGGTAATTTGCATGCTAAGTGTTCATTAGGAGAGGCCTGATTGATTAAGAGCTGGGAAATTCTCCCCTCTAAAATGCGCGTGCATGAGAAAATGGCTGGTGTTGTGGATGGTAGATCCTGGGCTCATTTGCTTGTCTGAGCGTGGCGTGGTAAAGGTGTGTTGTCCTGGGGGTGGGTTGAGGAGATGTTGTCTTGATGGTGGGATGAAGGAGATCACAGCCAGCACCACAAAATCCCAGCCGGTATGACACAAGATGCTCCAGACACCCATCCCCACACGAGGTGCACCTAGAGCTTACCTCCCAGGTGCCCTTCCAGGGGCAAGGAAACTATTTGGTCTGCAGGACCACTCAACACATATTCACTCCTTGCTGAGGCTCTCATTTCCAAAGCACTGAACTGTGCCTGAACGGGAACAGCTCCTGGTGGCTCCGCACATGGCCCATGCCAGCAGTGCCTGGGGGAAAGGAGAGGATCCCACCGCATCCCCCAGCCTCCGGGGCCCCGTCTGCCTCCTGCATGTGTGGATGCCGACAGCTCCAGTACACCTCTGTCTGCACTGCTGAACATGTAACCAGCAGGAAGTGTATTTATCTGGAGATGACTGCAGAATTATTTTCAGGGAAGTTATAAGCTACTCAGCACAGCTGCAGACAGGGAAAAAAAGCTGCTGGTGCCGTGCGGTGGACCAGAGGAGCAGTCGAAGCCTTGGCTGCAAGCTCTCAGTTGGCTGACTGCCCTTGTCAACGCTTAGAGGGGACGCTTTCTGTGTGGGGAGGACAAATTTGTCTCCAAACAAAGAGCAGTGTTTTCACTCCACAAGAAAATTTGGCTTTTTTAAAAATAATTTTTATTGGAATGCTTAAAAAATTCACATTGAAGTCAATGAACCACAACAAAGAAATATTACAACTTACAGCAATCGAATCAGACGATTTACACTGATGCAGCCAAAGAGGAGGTGTGCAGTTCTTTTTGCAACACTATTTGAAGTCCAGTCCCTTGGGAAACCTTAGGATACGCCACCTTCTAAATCCAGCTCTCTGATTATGGTTTATTTTTGAGGAAATATCCTTCAGACTCTTCGTGCTAAAAGGAGGCTGTGACATCAGTGTCAGTGGTGGTAAAGGATGGTAGGGATTCTCCACTCAGCTGCTCCAAGTAATTATGCAATTCCTTAACCTCGCAGAAAAAGCAGGCACATCATCTCCAGTGAGTACCCATCCACCATTCTGGTTTAATTAACATCTTACAGTGGGAGTGTAGCAGGCTATTCAGCTTCTGACATACAGAAGCGGTGATATGTACCTGGTAATTTTAGCAGCAAAGTGATGTAGTTGTGTTTATATCTTCCTCTTCATCTGCAAAGCTCTGAATTGGGGTCAGAACACCTTGTCTGGCTGCCTAGAGAAAAGAAAACTGACTTCAGTAGGTGGAGGGGCCCTGCCCAATCTCTAGGAAAATGCAATTGTTCTTGGATTACGCACACGAGTAAATTTTTTCCTTTTTTTCAGCCTTCCATGCTTTGTCTTGCAGTGAGACCAGGAAAAAAAACAACACAGTAATGCACTTGTTCTTGGGCACAGGTATCGGCTTTATCACTCTGCTTGGTTTGGATATAGAAGCATGTTTCTGGTTTTACCACTGACCTAGAAATGTCCTGGAAACAAAAAGTTCCGTTCCCAGCTGAAATTGCAAAGTAGAGCACCAAAGAAACTGAAGAGCAGATGTGGTTCAAGTACAAGTTTATCGTGTTTTACATAGGATGAGGGAAAGCAAAATCCATGCCTGGTGTTTTTTTCTTTTTTTTTTTTTTCCCAATGCAGTGCATGTGATTGTCCTTCTCTTGGGATGAATTTCTTTGTTTTCTGAGAACAAAGGCTGAAACTGAAAGAGTCATTTTGGGTACTTCCTATAATCCGCATGCTCAGACATGCCAAAAGCCCCATCAATAAGCACACACCATAACGGCGCTCTGAGCTGGGGAAGTAGCAATATCCCTCTTCTTAAAAATAGGGAACTTGGACAAATTGCTGGAGGAAGTCAGATGGAAAGATGGTATCTGTGTTAGACTGTCTTGAGAGCAAATCCTCTCCCGTGCTTCCTCTGTAGCCCCTTGGATGGTGAGAAAGCTGGGTTGGGCTGGAGCACCCCAAGGGCCGTGCCATTTCAGGTAATGTGCGTGCTGCTTGTTGGCCAACTTTGTCACAACTGTTTGGCAGCTTTTTTACAAGTGTCCCCGTTTTGTGGTAGAGCTGACAGTTTGGTTTTTCGTTTTGGCAGGGGGTTGAAGTGAGAGAGTGTTATTTCTAAAGGGTGCTGGCCAGCAGATCTCCATCAGGTAGTTCTTTCTGCAGCCATGGCTGGGTGCTGGTGATCAAGCACGGCGTCGACAGGCGGCCACGTCCTTTGGGAGAGGATACAAACGTGCCCTAGTGCTAGGAATTGGCAAGTGTGGCAGGGCTGGGGGTTGTTTTGCTTCAGAACAAGCAGAACAACCTTCACGAAGGTCTGAATGTGACCAGGTACCTTTACTCTGGAAGCTGTTGGTAAGGTAGTGTGGAGGCGAGGAGGGACTCTGGTACCTCAGCTCTGAGATCTGCTCCCCTCTCCAGCCTCCTGCAGTTCTTTCTCCAGCTGTTTTTGCAATCTTTTAGATCGGGCTGCTGAGGACACGTCTTGCTGACATACTGTTTGCCCGGGGAAGCTGGATGAGTTCATGTTCAGTTCACGTCCAGTTCCTTGTGTTTTGCATTTAATCAGCGCTGACAGGGGTGCAGGCAGCACGTTTGGACAGAGCAGAGGAACAGCTCCCGAGGACACAGCCCTGGAGGAGGAAAGAAAGAAAAGAAGCAAGCAAAGGATTTAAGAAAATCTGTGCCAAAGTACAGCAAAATTAGCAGCTGGCTTTGTCAGAGCAGCCAGGAGCTCTTTTGCAGAGGCAATGGTTCTGGAAAGAGCTGGCATATGAACTATGGAAAGGGATTGCATTTGCTATTATGTTGTTTTTTTTTGTTTGTTTGTTTGATTATTGTTATTTTTTAAATTTATTTATTTTTTTCTCCCTTGGAGTGGAATTCAGATAACTGTGTTTTGCCACAAAGGGCTGGAAAAAGGGAAATCAAAATGATGAAAATGTCCATACACATGAGGGCATGAAAACCTAGGCTTCCAGCCTGGCCTTGGCACTGGCTCACAGTATTGTCCTGGGCAGCTCACCAAACCTCTGTGTGCTTCCACCTCTTTGTATAAAACCGTTAGGATGCCTGTGCTGGGGCAAGTGTTATGTGGGCTTCACAAATTTCCAATTATTTGAATTTGAGATCCTCTTTGGGGAAATGCAGAGAGTTTTTATTCCCTGTTCCTGAAGTGTTAAGAGAAATTACACACAAAAAAAAATAATTGTGGAGGAGAGCAAGTTTAACAGGGAATGCCTGCAGCGCCCTTCCACCCTGTGCCATTCGGATGTTTGTAACAAAATACTCCAGAGCAGTGAGGGAATGCAACCTGCAGCCAAAACGTGTGGAGCTGCTCCGAGGTTGTGCTGCTGAGGGCTGAGCTCCATGCCCAGCGCGCTCTGCTGAGCTGGGCAAACCCAGGTGGGTGTTTCTGAACTACAAGATTATGTTTCCTCCTGCATCACCTTGTATTTTGCATTTGTCACCATCTTCCATGTGCCATCTTCTCTCTCTCTTCTTTGACACCGGGGTCCTTTCCTCCAGACCCAGCTCTCCAGCCCCCAATGAGCTGGCGGTGTTTCCCCCGTGTCAGCGAGGCTCTGAAACCATCCCCACCACTTAGCCACTTGCCGTTCCAGAGGGCAGCTGCCTGCCGTCAGAGCCCCGGCAGCATCTCTGCCTCGTGTGAAGCAAATCTCACGTTTTTATGACTTATCAGCTGGGCAGAACCTGCTGCCTGTCTGTCTCCTGTCAGCCCCGCGTTGTGAGGGCTGGGATCCCTGTCCAACTCTGTCTCGTTCAGGTGCTATCGGGCACGTAGCGGTTTTGCTGATACAACCCTGGCAGGTAGTGGCCTTCCCTGCAAAGCTGGGAATTAATTTGTGCTGCAGCAGTGATGAGAGCAGCTCAGGCTGTGCCTCGGGTGGATGTTGCTGCCCTGGGCTCTTCTGGTGGCTTTCTTGGCTGGCTTCCCCTTGCTTAGACATTGGGTCTTAGCTGTCAGTGGGTGCTTCTTTCTAACGCTGCAAGTGCCCTCCGAGGGATTGGGCATGGCTTTTTGGTAGAAAAGTCCCAGCTGGAGTTGGGATGGGATCGAATTGTTAGACTGAATCCGCCAGCCTTTGTGGAGGATGCACCCCAAGCCCGAAGGACAGACGGCTGGAGCACAGTAAGAGCTTTGCCCCTGTAATTCTCCTGACGTCTCTGGTGTCGGTGCTTTGGTTCCCGGGCTGGTGTACGTGTGCTGCTGCGAGTGGGTCTCGGTGCTGTGCCCATGCGGAGCATTTGTCCTGGGCTGGAGGGATGGGAGGGCAGCAGCGTGACATCACGTTTTAAAAGAAAGCCCTGCTGCAATACATGACCCGAATAAAATACAGAAACAAAGGAGAGGCCGCAGACAGCTGTAAGTATTTCCACCCCTTACATCTGCAGCACGTTATCAGCCCACTTGCAGTCCTGCACGCCAGCAGCTGATGTGAGCTTGGATTTATGACACTGTAGTTAGCATTCAGCATTACCGACAGCACGGCCTTTGCCATTGCACTTATTTACACCAGATGTTGACAGCTTTGCCTCGCAGTCAGCAGAGGGCTCTCTGAGGAGCTGGAAAAAGTATTTGGCTTGGGGTTTCATCAGTCCAGACAGAATAAACTGGTATCTTGACTTAGCAGCAAAGGCACGTTTAGCTAGATGGGCAATTTCTCTTCAGTTAGCATCTTTAGCCCTTGTCCGTGTTACTCTTTTCTTTCTGTCATTTCTGATTGTTAAATGTACTTGTGTGTGTGTGGACTTTTTTTTTCTCTAGGTTTCTTATGGCATGGAACCATTTTGTATCATTTGTACCTGTAGAGCGAGTGTTGAGGAGTCGGCTGAGTGGTTTTTGTGCATCTTTTCATCTGTGTGTTAAATAAATCCTACATGACACTGGGTGACATGAACAACTGTCTGAAAAGCAGGTTGAATAAGGATTTTCTCTACACCACCATTCATAGCACTCAGATGAAGGACAGGCTGCTTAATGATTCCATAGCCACTTCCACATACTAAAACAAAAAATAGTTACAAGTTGTTATAAAATGTGCAGTTTTTAACTTTAAAATCCTACCTTCTGAGAGCCAAAACTGGAAATCTGAAAGAATTGAAATTAAGAGAAAGGGGAACACTTTTTTCAGTGGGACTTTTCAATAATTATATCTTAAATTTATATCATAAAGCTTTTATTGGACAGTTCTTGGGGGTTCCTGTTTTTTTTTTTTTTTTTTTTTTTTTTTTTTTTTTTTATCAGTGCAGGAGGCCCTGTCTTGCTTGCCTTCCTCTTGCTCCAGAAGTGCTATTTCCATAAGCTGGGAGAGGAGGTACCAGGAGCTGTGGCGGGGTTGTCCCTTGGGAACAAGGGCTGAAGTCTTTGCCCATACCGCAGCGTGTGATGCATGGTGCAAATCCCCCTTTACCTGGCACATCGCTGTATCAGAGCGTGGGGATCTCTGAAGTACAGGAGGTTGGGAAAGAGCATCAGAGTGAGAAAGGCAAATCCGAAGGAAAAACCAGTTTCTTCTGTCTTGTGTGATCCAGCCACACATTTGATCTACTTGGTTTTGATGTCAAAGTTCTTCTCCTATTCTTTATCCTATCTCTTTTTTCAGCAATATGTTTTATTCCTGGTTCTCAGCAATTGCTTTCTGCTGCAGGGTACCGAGAAGGATTTCTGTGGAAGAGAGGACGTGACAACGGGCAATTCCTAAGCCGAAAATTTGTGTTATCGGAGAGGGAAGGTGCACTGAAGTACTTCAACAAAAATGACGTGAGTTTCTGGGGCTGCTCTTTGTTGATGGGGGAGCACAACAGTAAGAGCATCTGTGAACAAATAATTTCCAGGCCACTGTTTAATTTATAGGGTTACAGAGTTTTCATAGCGTTGTTGGTCACCGATCAGCACAGGACAAGGGCACCAGCTTGCCAGCCTCATTGTAGGGTATGCTCTTGGTCCACCACCACAGTCACGGTGAGACACCCTAACTGACCATTTTACATCCTCCTGCTGTGTTTTAAAGTGTGTAAGATTTTCCTTAAACCACTAATGAAGGAGTTTTTCTCAGCTCTGTCTGTGTATGATTCAGCTGAGATGGATTTCCTATCTGTGGCTAGCTAGTGGCAAAGGTAACGCCACCTGACAGGGGTCACTGGGGTCTGAAACCTCCTTTAAGTGACATGGCAAGCAATCCTGAGGGAAAGTCCTCGGGTTTTTCTCTTGCAGTGTCAAGCGGTAGAAGCATTTGTCTTTTCCCCCAGAGCAGATTTCATTTATTGTAAGTGAGATACAGAGCTATTACCATGAAAATTGGATGGGTGATGAATGGACAGGCACTCTACTACTCTGTACCACATAATGGAGGGAGCTGAGGTGTTTTCCTCTGATCTCTTAGTCTCCCCTGAAACCTTCAATGTGTCTTGATCACCTTCAGAGAGGGTAATGCTTCCATCACAGCCGTGCATCAAGCTCCAGTAAAACACCAACAGCCATCCAGAGCCATCAGCAAGCCTCTAAAAATATCTGGTGCAAGTGCTGCGTTGTGATGGGGACATTGTTGGCCATTCGTGCAGAGGGGGGGACCATCCAGCCATGCTTCTCCATGCCCAGGGGCCAGCTTAGATAGCGCTGTCTTCTTTTTCAGCTTTGCGTGGGGTGGTGCAATTATGCATCCTGACAGGAGACGGCCAGTCATAAGTGAGGGAGAAGTGAAAGTCCCAAATCCGGCCCCGATTCAGTTGCTATTAACTGCTATGGTGGCTTAAGGCTTTTTTTTCAATTCACTGGTGACCATATAGCCATGGTGGGAACGGCACTGCCTCGGCGCATCCTCTCTGCTGGGATTTCCCTCCTGTGGTCACCCACAGCAGGTTGGCTTCCACGGCAAGTCCCCAAGTTCCCGAAGCAGTGCTGGCATCTCCTCCCATGCAGGGACTTCCCTGTGGCACTGGGGGGGGGGACCATGGCTCCACTGCGTGGCCTTCTGTCCCCTGGCTGTGTCCCAGGCTGTGTCAGCCACCTCTCTCTGCCCCCATCCTTGTCCTGGGGTGCAGAAATGAGCAGCAAAATGCCACCAAGGAGTTTTCTTCAGCTTCTTGAGGTTTCAAGTCCTGTCACACCGTGATGCTTCAGGCAGTGGGAGCATTGGGTTGAAATTAGTCACCACCCACAAAGCTGTTCATCTCCTTCTGAAAAATCCTTCTGGTTTTGTCCCCATTGCAGCAGAATAAAGCGATACCAGCTTGGCCAAGTGCCATCTAGCTTCCAGGGAGATGGAGCCTCTCTCATCCGTGTGTCCCAGTGCTGCTGTCTGGAGACACTCACGTCTTCATGCATGGGTTGCGTCACATCCCATGGAGCGGGAATTGGCTCTGGGGGGTTTCTCCTTTAGCTAATTGCAGCTGTAACTCAAGAGACTTAGCACGGCCTAAAGCTGGTGTTACAAAGAGCATAATCTTTATTTCTCAGAATGTTTCATTTCTTTATTGTATTCATTTAGTTCTAAAAGGGTGGTACACTTCTAGCTCTGGTTTGTAAGAAGACACTGCTACAGAATACAGGTGACCTGCCACAGGGGGGAGGATGGGGTTGGTGCTTGTGAAGGGCCTGATGCAGAGTCATTGCTGGGCTAATCCATCCCAGAGGTGGTTGTGAAATACGCATTTGATCCTCTGGAAAGAAAATACCCAGTTTAGAGGTCAAATGGAGGAGCAGAGTCAGAAGCCAGTGGCTCATGTGGAAGGATGGGACCAGTGAGGATGTGAGCATGGTGACCCTGGCAGTCAGGTCTGATGTTTGCAAGGGGATAATCCTCCGTCCCTCTTGGGCAAGGATGAACTGGCTGGGGGTGCTTGAGATGCAGAAAGCATTCTGGCCTGGTAGTTAGCAGTCTGTGCTTTTTTTTTTTTTTTTTTTTTGTCTGGCTGAGTGGTTTTCCTTCTTCTTTAATAGTGCTCATCCAGGTGTAAATGCTGGTCATTTATCATCATGTAAAGAGGCTGGAGGAAATCTATGAGTCAGGAGACAATGGAATTAGAAGCAGGGAGAAGAGGCATGAAGTTGCTCGTCTTTCATAGCACAACATCCTATCTTGAGACCTGACCTGTGTATTTTGCTTCTGGGCTGAAATCTTTCTCCCCTTGAACTTTAAGGAATTTCACAGAACAGCAGAGCATTTTCCCATGCTGGCAGAAAGCACTCGTCGCTGCCTGAGCAAAGCCTCAGATGTATTATCGCCAGGCAGTTTTGTGTGCTGGGCGTTGTGTTGTAGCTAATGGCCTCAATCAGGAGTTTGTTTCTGACACAGTGAACTGCTTTCTGGTTTGAAAGCCAATTTTCAGGTGTTTGCTCACTCAGCTGTGTTTTTCAGGCAAAAGAACCCAAAGCAATTATGAAGATTGAACATTTAAATGCAACTTTCCAGCCTGCAAAAATCGGGAACCCACACGGACTGCAGATCACTTACTTGAAGGACAATAGCACAAGGAACATCTTTGTTTATCACGAAGATGGCAAGGTGAGAGCATGGAGGTAACGGGGGCTTGTTCGAGGTCCTGAGGGATTTGTGCTGTGCAGAGCCAGCCAGGGTCACACCTGCCTCTAACCCATCTGGGAGTTGCTGGGGGATGTGGGAGGCATTTGGGGCTTTCTAAAATGGAAATCTGTGGAGAAGAGGGTTCAGGGGCCTGGGGCATTTCTTTGCACAAGGAGGACAGTGGGACACAGAGGTCAGGGCAGTGAGAGGAGGATCATAGCCCTCCTGGAGAGTGTCGGAGGGGACCTGTCCATGGGGCAACCAAGAAGAACCTGAGAGTCACCACACTGCCCCATTGGACTCAGCAGTGCAGGCTGGGGTTTTGTCTCCACGCACTGGTGTGCATTCCGAGAGCAGAACCAGGTGAGTTTGCTGTGATGCCATCTGGCAGGCATATCTTCATCTCTTTCCTCCACCAAATATTTGGGGTTCCCCAAAAAATAGCAGCCCTGGAGTGGCCAATAAACCCAAACCTAAAGCTATCATGTTCATGCGGCGTTTACAACCCTGTTCTGGTGGCAATCCCATGTGGACCAGCACGGCAGGTCCCCCAGGATTCGTGGAATTGTCTGGATGCACAGCCCCTTCTCCATTCACCCAGCTGGGGGGAGCCAGCTGGCTTTGCTAGCAATAAAAAGTCTGTGCTCACAGCAGAGCCACTTGTCTCCAGACCACAGTCCAGCTGTGCCACCAAAAACCAAGGTGCTCTTGATTTGAGAACGAGCACAAGAAATAAAAGGAAAGGAAGGAGCTCTTTTCTGTGAAAGCTGAATCCCACCATTGTGCCCCTGTCTGTGGTGCTGGCAGTCTGCTCAGTAGAGCTGGGATTTTGCTGTTTATTATCTTGGATTGAAAAAGACGATTTTTCAGCCGAGGCCCCTCTTCGAAGGAGTGTTTTGTGACGTTGAGGCCACTGCTGGAGCCAGGACTGCCTGGTCTGAATTTCTGCTCCCACGGGTTGAACGCGGTTGCTCCTGCCTCCGTTGGGGTGTGTGGGCAGGAAGCTCACTGGTGCCATCTGATAACGCCTAAGCTGAATTTCTCTCGACTTCCTTGAAATTTCTTTGCCCTTTTGGCTGGTTGAGGAGTGCAAGAAGGTCAAACGCCCTGTGGTAGTAACCTCAAAAACTCACTGGAGTGAGGCATCCAAGAGGATCAAGGCCGGAGGGCCAGCCTGTGTCACCCTGCTGCTGCCCCAAAGCTCCGGGGGCTGGGGCAGCTCCATGCAGCTGGGGGCTTCCTTAGCACCTACCCACCACCACATGGACCAAGCCAGCTGAGGTGAGCCTGAGGCACCTGCTAGGGATGGACAGTGGCTCTGCTGGAAATGAAATGAAGAGCAGCACACCCTGTGTGTGAGCGGGAGGAGCAGAGGAGCTCGCTTTTTCACTTTAGGCCACAACAACAGCTGAAGCTTTAGGCCAGAGCAGCACAGCTGAAGGCTGTGTGCATCACACCCCATGTCCGTTAAACTAAAAATGGTCCAGGGGTTCTACCTGGCACCATTTTCCAGTGCAAACAAGGCCTTAGCAGAGCTCTGCCTGTTTTGCCAGGAGAAGGGTTAGTTTGTTAAAGGCCACTAGACCTTTTGATGGCCTGAGCTGGAGGCAGGGAGGTGCAGGAGAGGAGAGCAGCGGGGTTTGCATTACAGGTCTCATACACTGTACCATCAGGACCTGCTCTGATGGTTGAAGGCAGGCAGGCTGGCAGGGCTCCAGGCGCGCCGTGGCTCGTAGAAAAGCTGCAGAAGCTGATTTCCCACCGCACTGAGCTCCTGGCTGGGGCTGAAGCTCCCTCTGCAGGACTTCTGGAAGCCAACACAGGTGCAGTTCAAAGCTGCCGTGTGCTGCTGCCATCCCTGACGTTATCGTCATCCTTAACATCCTTAGATGTGGGCTGGATCTCCAGGAAAGGCCACCCTTCAGGGTAAAAACCATTATCTTTGAATCTTTTCTGGACAAATTAGCTGAGTGCTCTTCCCCAATGCCAAAGAGCCGCACCAGGAGCCTTCAGGACGGGCAGAGGTGGCATGGGGGATCACTCAGCAACAGCAGGAGTTTGTTGCTTGAGCTCCAGGGATTGATGAGCAGGAGGAATGATGAGAAGAATTTGTATTTTTATCCAGTCTGAGATCACATTGGCAGTGCAGGTAGCTCAGGTTCAGGACAGAGGCTAGAGGCACTATCAGGCATGTGAAGTTGGGTCTGCAGTGGCACTGCCAGCAAATCAGGAAGAAGCTGAGAGCCTGCAAGAGCCATCTGCAAAGGTACTGCCAGGAGTTCGTTTTCTCTGCTTGCTCAGAGACATAAATCAGTTAAAGGAATCTCTGCTAATGAGCTCATGAGACAACACTTTCCTGTCCAAAACCACCAAGCAGTTTAAAGTTGTTCTTGCAGATCAGATATATCCTCACCAAATCTGTGGTGGTGTTCATGATTATAAATGCATAAAACCTTTAGCAAGGGAGCCTCCTGGCTTTGCAGACAGGTACAGTTCTGTGTAAAGAAAGGTGCTGAGGCGATGGGTGATTCATTCTCTAAGAAACAATCGATTGTCTGCTGTCCATGAGAGTTTCGTCCTCTGCTTTTCTGCAGGGAGAAGCCCTGCCTCACATCCCAGTCAAGGAGGTGACCCTCAGGCAGGACATCCAGTAACCTTCCAGCTGGTGACTGTATGAAATATCACCATGTTAACGTTACAGCTTATTTTTCGTTACCTCTAACCTGTTATGGTCATCATTAGCTTGAGGAGCCAGTTCCTCCTGCTGATCCTCTTTGTGCTGCTATCTGGGGTCTGCTTAGCTGCTTAAGGTAGAAAAGCAAGTGATAAGTAAGTGGAACCTCAGACAAGCAGGTCAGAGTTTTCCAAAACGTTGTTTGCTTATGTCCTGTTACGTTTTTTCCCCTTTCAACTTGAAATAGATAACAAGCCAAAGCAGAACATCAGAACTTTTAGAGGATGTCTATTTGCTACATTAGATCATTTTTAAGATACCTCAAGTTCCCTAAAACTGAGATCTCCAAAATTACAAAGAAGGGCCTTTTTTTTCCCTCGATCATTTTTAAGTATGTAAAAATTTAAATCTTACTGAAGGCAGACTTCTACTTGGTTACGGTATTTCCTACAGTACAGCAACCTCACCTGGAAGGTCGGTTATCTTAGGATCACGTCTGGCTCACAGAACACTTCACACGTGTTAATAACAACCCATGCATCCATCTCCTGCATAACCACAGCTATTTTGGAGGGGAAATGAATGGAAGGAGGTTTTTTCCCTGGAAAGGAAGAAGTGCCACAGCATCTGGGAATTGAACTGAGACTTCAGCATCATTGTGCTTTTCCACAGAGGACTCAAGGATATGGCTGGTGGTCTGCAGTACAAGGATAGAGATATTTGGTCACTCTTTTAGCAAAATACAGAACTGTATTGCTATGGCCTCCGAATCTGGGGAGGATTCAGGCATTGAAAGTTTCCTCACACGCTCCTCATTCAGAAGGATGGGACTGGTGATGGGGAACAGGCTGTGGTGGTGTCAGGCTGGCTTTGGACCTGCAAGCAAAAGGGGTGCAATGGGGGTAAAAAAAAAAAAACAAAAAAAAAAACAAACACGTTCCCAGGATCAGGCTTGCTGCTGGGCTCAGCATATCCGTGGTGGGCTTCACCAACTCTTTGTGCACCAGGAGGAGGGGTTTGGGCCATAGAGCACCCCCTGCATGTCCTGCTGCTCCTCGTCCTGGAGCTCCCCGCTGCTTTGGGCTCCACTAATCCTAAGCGATGGCTCCTGAGTCACCTGAAATATCATTTCAAGCCACCAGCTGGGTTTTCCTCTGCTGACCTTCCCCCCTCCCACAAGCGCTACTTAAGCAGACGGGGAGCTGGGATGAGAAGTGCTACCAGTTTTCTGAGCCCTGCAAGCATCGTTTACAGAAAAATGATGCTTGGGCAGTGGCTATGGCACGTGAAGGGTCATACCCATTGTTGGAGTTTGTTTGTTCAGAGGTGATGGCTCGTAATCCTCATCCTCTGTACAACCTGGGCACCTCACCGTGCTCTCCATGGGGCAGAGGGTTTTTTTTTTGTTTTTTTTTTGTTTTTGAGGGCTGCCACTAAACTGCACTCTTGTCACTTGGGACAAAGTGCTGGGAGAGCTGAAATGCAGCAGGATCACATCATTTTGTTATGTGCAGACTATGACTCGCTGTTCTTTTTCTTTCTTGTTATTAGGAAATTGTGGATTGGTTCAATGCCATCCGGGCAGCACGTTTTCATTACTTACAAGTGGCGTTCCCTGGAGCCAGCGACGCTGATGTGAGTTTTCCTGCATGTTTTTTTTTTCCTACTCATTTTTATCATCTTGTTAAAAAAGAGGAAAGCTTGGGAGTAGTGCTCCATCCTTCAGTGTGTGCTGTACAACTACCATTATTTTGGTGTAAGGGGCTTCGGACCATTTTCAGACAAAAAGTTCTACAGGGAAAATCATAAAAACCAAAAGGAGAGAGCCTTACTGGTCTGCTGTGGTACAGGTGGCTGGCTCATCTGCATAGAATCGCCAACAAAACCCAACAAATAAACCCATCTCCTTCTTCAGAAGCTTTAATAGAGTTACTGCTTTGTCCAGTGGTCAGTGAGAAGGTTTGGGTGCCCATGAGATCGTGACAAAGCACTTGGGTGGGCTCAGCTGGGGCTTTCCCCTGTCCAGGGACCCTCACAGCTGCCCAGTTCCCCCCTACCCCCTCCAGCTGATGCCACGCTCTTTTTTTCTCTCCTGTTTGGGTTGTTCCAGCTGGTGCCAAAGCTTTCTAGAAACTACCTGAAAGAAGGATACATGGAGAAAACGGGGCCAAAGGTAGGGTATAAATGTTTCTGCAATACCCCCAACACCAAGGCTTTCTCTGTACTGGGTGGAGAAAGGTCTGCTGGTGGAACAGAGTCACCCTCACTGGAGAGGTGAAGCCGTAACGCTGTAATCACATTAATGAGCATTTCACCCCTGAGCTTTGGGTTTGGAAGCAAAGGTTAAAAAATCCAAAAGTATCACAGACCAGCCGACCCCATTTCTCTGATTGCTGGCCATTTCTACAAGCCCACCGGGTGCAGCTGGTCCCAGAAACTGCCTTTCCCAAATTGCCCTGGCCTGCCTGGGTCCTCCAAGCTGCCCAAAACAACCCCAAAGCCCTGGGTGGTGCCCAGTGAGAAAGGTGCTGCTTATTTTGGTG
Organism: Aythya marila; assembly: GCF_965140915.1. Classification (NCBI taxonomy): domain Eukaryota; kingdom Metazoa; phylum Chordata; class Aves; order Anseriformes; family Anatidae; genus Aythya; species Aythya marila. The sequence continues at coordinate 11,756,036 of NC_139056.1, read as the reverse complement.
TGTAATCCGGCACTTCTTGACTCTCCAGCAAACAGAAGGATTCAAGAAGCGGTGGTTCACCATGGATGACCGAAGGCTGATGTATTTCAAAGATCCTCTGGTAAGACAAAGGAGCCTGGGCTGTCTGCAGGGCATCATCTGCAGTAAAGCCCAGGCTGACCCTCAACAGAATGCTTGAGCAACCCTCACCAAGTGCAGATTTTTCTGCATCTGGTTTATGCATTCCTTGGGGGGATTGGGCTGATGGCGAGAGGTCCTGAGTCCTGGGTGCTGCTGGTGGGGTCTCCATGGGACCACTGGTGTTTTTGGTGCTTGGCTGCTGCACTTTGCACTTCTGGCCACATGCATAGCAAGCCCATGAGATGGCTCTTCTGTATCCTGCCTCACTGCTCCCGTCTTCTAGGATGCCTTTGCAAGAGGGGAGGTGTTCATTGGGAGCAAGGAAAACAGCTACAAAGTCCTGGAAGGGCTCCCGCCATCCACGCAGGGAAATCACTGGCAGCACGGCATCACCATCGTCACCCCGGACAGGAAATTCCTCTTTGCCTGTGAGACAGAGGACGACCAGCTGGAGTGGATCACCACCTTCCAGAAGGTTATAAGCAGGCCCATGCTGCCTCAGGAATACGCAGGTGTGTGCTCACGAGGTCTGGAGAACAGCCTCCTCCCATTTATTTCTCACTTGTTAGAGGAAGGGATGGATGGAGAAGGGTCAGGGATGTGATGCCTGTGGCTGCTCCCTTGCATGCGGTGTGAGCAGCCTCTGTGAGGCTCACCTCTGGAGGAGGAGGGTGGTGTCCTGCTGCTTCCCTCCTCCTCACCCTGTGGTGATGTCCACAGTACTGTAAGCACAATCGGTCACCCAGTTATGAGGATAATCAGACCCAAAGAGCATCAGCAGCACGAGGTCTGCCCGCAGAGCTGGGCTTGTTGTGCTCCTGATGCTCCTGGCTTTAACTTTGTTTTCTCTGTTGTTTTTTTGTTTGTTTCAGTGGAAGCCCATTTCAAGCATAAACCTTAGATGGGACTGGCTGGTCAGACCTGAGGAATGAGCTTCTGTTTACAACACAACATGGTTTTATTTGAAATGTTAAAAATAATTATTAATAATAATAACAGTAATAATAATAATAATACTTCCCTTTCCCTTCATCATTCACTTGATCATGTTGGAAGCCAAGAAGGGCAGCAGCGAAATGTGACAGATGCTGATCCAACCTGAAATTTGTTTCCATGGCTCCCCCTTGCACCTCGTGTCCACGTGCAGCTGATTTGGGTGCCTCCTGCAGTAGGTACCTGCCTCGAGGACCGTGCTGGCTGGAAGGGGTGCCCCACCATGGGGTGACGAGGAGTTTTGGTGGCACATCTCATGGGTACGGGGCTTTTTCTGGACAATTTGGTCCGTGGCCAGTGCAAAAACCCAAAATGGTTCCCTGTGGCAAGTGGTGACTGTTTTGGGGGACAAGAGGATGTGCTCCATCCCTCCTGCCCACTCAAACGCCCTCTCTGAGGTGCTGCTGGGTGGTGGGGTTGGTGGTAAGCTGCTTTTCTTCCCCTGTGGCTCAGTGCTGCTTCAGTTCTGCAGGAGATGCAGCCCCAGGGCCGAGCCACCTGCTCTGGTGGCAGAGCTCAGCCAAGGCCCAGGCTCACCAGAGGGCTTCGGCTGGGTCAGCCTTGGCCCCGCTGCTGCTGGGGGCATCCGCCTGCTCCTCCTGCTGCCCTGGCTCCCAGCCAGCCATTTTCTAGGGGACACCGTGAGTCTCTGAGATGCTGATATCCTAACGGGATGTGAAGCGTGACCCTAATGAAGGAGAGAAAACATTGTCTTTAAATGTAGGAAGCTGCAGCCATTGCCTGGCAGGGGAGTTTGGAGGTGACCAAACCATGTGAGAAGGCAACGACGTGTGTCCTGCTCACCCACATCCTCCGGACCCTTAAAACACGAAGAAGTGCCAGAGCTCAGAGCAGCTTAAATCAACTCCTGGTAGTAAGTTTGTCCCCGTGTTCCTCCCCATGGACAGTACTTCCCATGCAGTGCCCCAGCCGCTTCTACCCTTCCATCCCAGTTTGTGCCAAGGTGAAACTCCTCCTGCTTCCCCAGAAGGGACAGGGGAGCACCGCCCTTCCCAGCTGAGCCCACCCGTCCTCTGGAAGCCACCACCGCTGTCACCGTGGCCACTTCCTCAGTGCCCGTGCGGGCGGAGGCCCCGGCGGGGAGGCAGCGGGGGCCGTGCCTGCTCATGGTCTGGGCTGGAGGCACCGCGGGGACCTTGGGCATGCGCCTCCTGGGCAGCTCGGGTGGAAACGGAGCCCAAGTTTGGCTTGCGTGGTCTCATGGCGTGTAAATGTTGCTAGATGACTGATCCTCCCGCTGCCGTAGAGGTAAACTATAAATAAATCAGGTGTGGGTGGGTGTCACACCTCCTAAGTGGTGGTGATGCTGTCTCTGGGCTAGTTTCCAACAGAGGCTTCTCACCCCCTGGCTGGGCTGTCGCTGTCTTTTTGGGGCCAGGTTGGTTGGGGTTGAGCTTTAGGCTGGGTTGTGCCCAGCCTGGGTGCAGGCGCCTCCCTTCAGCCCTGCTGGCTGCTGACACGGTGCTTCTGCAAACTGGTTGTTGCACTTTTTTTCCCCCAATTCATCCCTTAATTATTTTTTTTTGGTTAATTTTTTCCTGAAGATAAAAAAGCTGCTTGAAGTGACATTTCAGCAATGTTTTGAGCACTGTAACTGCTGCGGGTGGGGGGGCGACGCGTTCGTGGCGATTGGGCTGGGACCTGCACACAACGTGCTGAATTTTTACCTGAAAAAATGTTTTTCTGCATCCATTGAGTAACAGACCGAGACACTGATCTGTCCGACGCGTTCCTTACGTTGGTGTTTGTAACCGAACCCATCTCATGGGCTGTGTACGTTTGTTATGTCACTGGTAAGACAACTGTGGTACTAAATGTCATTCGCACCAATAAATTATGATGTCAGATGGGTGGCAGTGTCGTGCTGGCTCTGCGGGAGAGGTAAGATGGGGGCTTCAAACCAAACCCTGAGCCTCCAACCACGAGGTGAGGTGTGAAAGGTGCTGGTAGAGTGCTGGGCACCCACAGCACCACGTGGCCCACTGGGGCTGCCCGAGGGGGTGGGCTGGGGTGGGCGGATGTGTGAAATAACTGTGTTATATAACACACATCTAACACAGCGTCCGTGTGCATACAGAGCTGTACAGTATAGTGAGCCATGATACATTTTTATTTGATGTATGCATACACACAGAAGATATATTTTACTGAGCCTACCCAGGCACACAGATATAAACCCCATTTCATGTTATAGGATGCTGTGTGCAAAACAGATTTTTTGTGTGTATGTATATATATTATAGTTTGTTAGAACATATGCATGCATGGCTTTATGCATCTATTAAAATATATGTTTATAGAAATCTAATTTAATTTACAAATAGATATATATCTATCTCACACGTGTACATACATACATTGCCTGTTCATCTATAGCTGGTGCTATAGCCTTTTTATAACTAAATTTATTAATTTTTAATGAAAAGCATGCACCTGGGTGTTTGTTTTATAATTATATATAAAATTTATAAAGTTATAAACATGCATTGTTCTATGTAATTGAAACTAAGTATAGTGCATAGAAACGTATGTACACACATGCATAGAAACATATGTACACACACATACATAGCACTCTGTGTGTGTATATGTATATATGGTTTACAAAAAAGTACAGTTATTTATAATTTTTTTTCTCGTAAAAAGTAAGGCACGTTAGTAATAGGGAAAAGCCAGGCCAGGCTGTTTGTTTGTGGTTTTAGGGAGCTAGAAAGATCATGTGTGCGTGACAAATAAGTAAGGGTGTGTGTGTGTAAAATTGACTCATATACTGGGTATTATAATTACTATGACAATTATTTAATGATAAATTACATATGCAGAAGGCTGTCTAAATTGTGTATTATGTACATGTACATATATATATATATATATAAAATATATGTATATATAAAAGTCACTTAGAGCCACATATGTGGCCACTGCTGCTGGACACCCATGGACACCTTGAGCCGCACCCAGACACCGGCAATGAAATAACCTGGCTTTGCTGGGCTCTTGCCTGCTCTGTCTGAGAGCATTTATTACATTCCCATAGCAGCAGCCCTAGTGTGGGGCAAGTACTCCCCAGTCAGGGCAGGGGCATCACCACGCTTGGTCCAGGCTTAGGGCAAAAGAGTGACTGTGCAGACACTGCTGAGCAGGAGCAAAGGTTGCAAACCAAAGCAATCTGCGCCTGTCACAGACAGTTCCTGCCAAAATTATGCCTTTACAGGACCCACAGTCAAATGCAGGGCGGGGGAGGAAACAGCAAGGAAAGTAAGATCTCTGCTTGTAAAACCCTCAGAAAGCAGCACTACCGCAGATCCTGGTATAAAGTGTTTATTTGAGACTTCACAATTAACACAAAGTCTGCCTTTCAATGCCTTTTTTTTTTTTC